>NW_027310052.1:0-67500 GCF_047496795.1 Chiloscyllium punctatum
CTCCTTCCCACCTCTCCTTCCCCCATCTCTTTCCTCACCTCCTTCCCCTTCCTTCCCCTCCTTTCCCATTCCTTCCCCCTCTCCTTCCCCCATCTCCTTCCCCCACTCTCCTTCCCCCATCTCCTTCCCCCTTCCTTCCCCCCTCTTCCCCCTATCTCCTTCCCCCTTCCTCTCCTCCCACTCCCTTCCCCCAATCCCTCCTTCCCCTTCCTTCCCCATCTCTCCCCCCCTTTCCTTACCCCCCATCTCCTTCCCCCACTCTCCTTCCCCATCTCCTTCCCCTTCCTTCCCCCCTCCCCTGCCCCCCCTCCTACCCCCTAATCTCCTTCCCCCTCTCCTCCACCCATCTCCTTCCCCCCTTATCCTTCCCCCCTCTTCTTCCCCCCTCACCTTCCCCTTCCTTCCCCCCCCTCCTTCCACCCGATCTCCTTTCCCCCTCTCCTTACCCCACGTCTCTTTCCCCCCACCTCATTCCCCGATCTCTCCCCCCTCCTTTCCACCATCTCCTTCCGCACCATCTCCCTTTCCTTCCCCCTATCTCCTTCCCTTCCTTCCCCCCACACTCCTTCCCCCATCTCCTTCCCCCCTTCCTTCCCCCCCTCTGCTTCCCCCTCTCCTTCCCCCTCTCCTTCCCCCACCTCCCTCCCATCTCCTTCCCCACATCTCCGACCCCATCTCCGTCCTCCCCTCTCCTTTCCCCCTCCTTCGCCCTCCTCCTTCCACCCTCTCCTTCCCCCTTCCTTCCCCCCATTCTCCTTCCCCTAATCTCCTTGCCCCCCTCTCCTTCCCCTCTCACAATACCCCCACTCTCCTTCACCACCACTCCTTCCCCACTCTCCTTCCCCCCTGTCCTTCCCCCTTCCTTTGCTCCCTCCTTCCTCCCTCCTTCCCCCTTCCTTCCCCTTCTTCCTTCCCCCATCTCCTTCCCCTATCCTTCACCCCCCTCTCCTTCCCCTATCTCCTTCCTGCCCTTCTTGTACCCCCATCTCCTCCCCCCTCTCCTTCCCCCATCTCCTTTCCCACTATCTCCTTCCCCGCTCTCCTTCCGCTTCCTTCACCCTTCTCCTTCCACCTTCATTCCCCCCTCCCAATCTCCTTCCCCCTTCCTTCCCCCTCCTTCACCCAACTCCTTCCCGCCTATCTCCTTGCCCCTTCCTTCCCCCCACTCCTTCCCATCTCCTTCCCCCTTCCTTCCCCCATCTCTCCCCACTCTCCTTCCCCCATTTCCTTCACACCTTCCTTCCCACCTCTCCTCCCCATCTCCTTCCCCTTCCTTTCCACCCTTCCCCCCATCTCCGTCCACTTTTCCTTCCCCCTCTTCCCCCCATCTCCTTCCCCTTCCTTCCCCCCTCTTCCCCCATCTCCTTCCCCCTTCCTTCCTCAACTCCTTCCCCATCTCCTTCCCCCATCTCTCCCCCCTCTCCTCACCCCCATCTCCTTCCCACGTCTCCTTCACACCTCTCCTTCCCCCAACTCTTTCCTCCCTCCTTCCGCCTTCCTTCCCCTCCTTCCCCATTCCTTCCCCCCTCTCCTTCCCCATCTCCTTCCCCCACTCTCCTTACCCCCATATCCTTCCTACCTCTCCTTCCCCCTTCCTTCCAACCCTCTCCTTCCCACTCTCCTTCACCCCTCTCCTTCCCCCTCTCCTTCAACGCATCTCCTTCCCCATCTCTTTCCCCTCCTTCCCCCCTCTCCTTCCTTCCTCCCCCTTCTCCTTACCCCCTATCCTTCCCCCTTCCTTCCCCCCTCTCCTTCCCACATCTCCTTACCCCCTTCCCGACTATCTCCTTCCCCCCTCCTTCCCCTCCTCTCCTTCCCCATCTCCATCCCGCTTCCTTCATCCCTCTCCATCCACCTTCATTCCCCCTTCCCCCTATTTCCTTCCCCCTTTCTTCCTCCCCCCACTTCCCCCCATCTACTTCCCCCTCTTTCCCCACTTCTACTTCCCCCTATCTCTTTCCCCCCCAATCCTTCCCGCCTATCGCCTTTCCCCTTCCTTCCCCCACTCCTTCCCACCTCTCACCTTCCCCCTTCCTTACTCCTCCTCCTTCCCCATCTCCATCCGTCTCCCTTCCTTCCACCCTCTCCTTCCCCCATCTCCTTCCTTACCCCTTCCTTCCCCTTCCCCCTCCTCCTTCCCCTCCATCTCCTCCTTCCACCTTCCTTCCCCCTTCCTTCCGCCCCCTCTCCTTCCCCATCTCCTTCCTTCCCCTTCCCCTCCTTCTCCGCCTTCCACATTCCTTCCCCCTTCCTTCCCCCGCTCTCCTTCCCCCCATCTCCTTCCTTCCCCCTTCCTTCCCCCTTCCTTCCCCGTCCTTCCCCCCTCTCTTTCCCCCTCTCCTTCCCCCCTTCCCCATCTCCTTCCTTTCACATCTCCTTCCTTACCCTTCCTTCCCCCTCTCTTTCCCCCTCTCCTTCCCCCTCTCCTTCCCCCCCTTCCCCATCTCCTTCCTTTCACATCTCCTTCCTTACCCCTTCCTTCCTCCCCTCTCCTTCCCCCTCCTTCCCCATCTCCTTACTTCCCCCTTCCTTCCCCCTCTCCTTCCCCCTCTCCTTCCCCCATCTCCTTCCTTCCTCTTTCCTTCCCCCCTCTTTGCCCCCATCTCCTTCCTCCCCCATTTCTTCCCCCCTCTCCTTCCACCCCTCTCCTTCCTTCCCCATCTCCTTCCATCCCCCTCCTCCCCCTCTCCTTCCTCCCCATCTCCTTCCTACCCCCATCGCCTTCCCTCCATCTCCTTCCCCCATCTCCTTCCTTCCCCCCTCCTTCCAGCCCCTTCCTTCCCCCTTCCTTTCCCCCTCTCTTTCCCCTCTCTCCTTCACCCCATCTCCTTCCTTCCCCCCTCCTTCCCCACTCTCCTTCCCCCACTCTCCATCCCCCCTCTCCTTCCTACCCCCTTCCTACCCCCTTCTTCCCCCTCCTTCCCCCCTCCTTCCCGCCCATCTCCTTCCGACCCCCTTTCCTTCCCCCGTCCTTCCTTCCCCCTTCCTTCCCCCCTCTCCTTCCCCCAATCTCCTTCCTTCCCCCTTCCTTCCCCCCTCTCTTTACCCCTCTGCTTCCCCCTCTCCTTCCCCCTTCCCCCATCTCCTTCCTTTCACGTCACCTTCCTTCCCCCTTCCTTCCTCCCCTCTCCTTCCCCCTCCTTCTCCCATCTCCTTCCTTCCCCCTTCCTTGCCCCTCTCCTTCCCCCATCTCCTTCCTTCCTCTTTCCTTCCGCCCTCTCCACCCCCATCTCCTTCCTCCCCCCTTCCCCCCCTCCTTCCACCCCTCTCCTTCCTTCCCCATCTCCTTCCTTCCCCCTCCTCCCCCTCTCCTTCCTCCCCATCTCCTTCCTACCCACATCTCCTTCACTCCATCTCCTTCACCCCATCTCCTTCCTTCCCCCTCCTTCCCCCACTCTCCTTCCCCCTCTCTCCATCCCCCACTCTCCTTCCTTCCCCCTTTCCTTCCCCCATCCTTCCTCCCCCCTCCTTCCCTCCCTCTCCTTCCCGCATCTCCTTCCATCCCCCTTCCTTCCCCCGCTCTCCTTCCTTCCCCCTTTCCTTCCCCCATCCTTCCTCCCCCCTCCTTCCCCCTCTCCTTCCCGCATCTCCTTCCTTCCCCCTTCCTTCCCCACTCCTTCCCCCGCTCTCCTTCATACCCCCTTCCTACCCCCACCTGCCTCCCTCCTTCCTTCCCTCTTTCTTCCCCCATCCTTCCCCCTTCCCCCATCTCCTTCCTTCCCCGGTCTCCTTCCTCCCCCCCTCTCCTTACCCCTTCCTTCCTTCCCTCCCTCCTTCCTCCACCCTTCTTCCCCCTCTCCTTCCCCCCTCTCTTTCCTCCCCATCTCCTTCCTTCTCCCTTCCATCCACCCTCTCCTTCCCCCATCTCCTTCCTTACCCCTTCCTTCCCTTTTCCCCCTCCTCCTTCCCCTCCATCTCCTCCTTCCACCTTCCTTCCCCCTTCCTTCCGCCCCCTCTCCTTCCCCTATCTCCTTCCTTCCCCCTTCCCCTCCATCTCCTCCTTCCACCTTCCTTCCCCGTTCCTTCCGCCCCCTCTCCTTCCCCCATCTCCTTCCTTCCCCCTTCCCCTCCATCTCCTCCTTCCACCTTCCTTCCCCCTTCCTTCCGCCCCCTCTCCTTCCCCCATCTCCTTCCTTCCCCCTTCCCCTCCATCTCCTCCTTCCACCTTCCTTCCCCCTTCCTTCCGCCCCCTCTCCTTCCCCCATCTCCTTCCTTCCCCCTTCCCCTCCATCTCCTCCTTCCACATTCCTTCCCCCTTCCTTCTCCCCCTCTCCTTCCCTCATCTCCTTCCTTCCCCCCTTCTTCCACCCCCTACTGTAGGGGGTAGTGTAATTTTTAAACGGTTAGCTGCCTTTTAGTCTTTTCTACCTCATAGTAAACACAAGCAGACACTCAACTGTTGCCGGACCTCCCCCACGTTTATATGAATGAAACAGTTGTAACAGCTTTCCTCGATAGTTGAGAGGCCGCCCTTAACCACAGTTGTACAACATCATCCATATAAGGGAAGAACGGGAAGCTCAAACACTGATTGGCCAAGTGAATGATAAAAGAATCCCAGGCACCAGAACCCAAATAAGGAAAACAGTGGGGAATCCGAGCACTCGTTGGTCAAGGCAGCAGTAGTAAACCCAGCCCACATATACATGTATATAATGTGTGGAGATTACTATGCTTGTGTGTGTGTACCTTTGGGAACAGCACCCGACTTTGCAAAGTTGAATGAAAAGTTTTGGACTGACTCCTCCGTGTCTTTGTTCCTGGGAAGGGAAATAAAAAGTGCCGTAGATGGGGCTGGATAGCCACATATCTCGCACAATTGGGGGCTCCTCCGGGATGAAATAATTATTGCCGGGGGGGGCAGTCTCTTCGGCTCACGGATCAAGCCTGATTACAACAAAGACGCGTCTAGTATATATTTATACTTCTCACTGATCGGCTTGGTCCGTTGGCCGTCGGCCAAGAGACGATGTGACCCGGCTCATTTAAAAATAATTTTGAATCCTGGAAAAGGAACACACGGACGAGTGCTGGGACGACCGGTTAGTGACTATACACGGGGGTACACACATTTTAAAAGGCCAGACAACTCCGTGCACGGATCAAGGTAAGAGATTCTTTTGTTCTTCCTTGTTGGCCGCGTGGTTTTGACGGTCATCTGTGAAAACGCTTTGGGCGTTTAAGACCAGGACTGAAGATTAACCACGGGAAATTGTGGTTTTGACGGTCATCTGTGAAAACGCTTTGAGCGTTTAAGACCAGGACTGAAGATAAACCACGGGAAATTGTGGTTTTGACGGTCATCTGTGAAAAACGCTTTGGGCGTTTAAGACCAGGACCGAAGATAAACCATGGGAAATCAGACTTCTAGATTTACTAAGGAAAAGTCAGGGAAGACTGCAAATGGGAAAGAAATACCCCCCGATAGTCCATTAGGTCGGAAGTTAAGTCTATGGACGGACAGTAGTAGAACGAAGGACTTAAAGAAAGAGACCATGATAAAATATTGTTGTTTTATATGGACCAAAGCACCTATCCGCGCCCCCTCGGTAGTTTGGTCCGAGTATGGGTCTGATGAAGACTGGGTGTGTCAAATCCTAAATGTATATGTTAACAGAAAACAACCGTTTGACCCAGAGGAGAGCAAATATGCCGCCGCCTGGTTGGCGGGAGACGGCGAGAGTCCCACGCGTCTCTATCCTCTGATTCCCCAAACAGACCCGAGGAAGCCCCAGAAGTCTTGGGACATCCTCACCGACGGTTTGCCACCGTCTTCCCCGCCCCCGTATATACCACCCGCGCACGACCAGGCGTCCAGCGCGGACCTCCCTCCTGCGATGGATAATTCCGAGTCCCAGCAGGCTACGACCAGTGAGGAAGGGACTGCTGCGGGGGGTACAGGAGGGGGCACAGAACTCACCCCAGGCACTAGGAAATCAGTCCGACTCGAGATGCGGAGAGGTCAAGAAGAGGGATTGAGAGCTGGGAGGAGTGACAATATTGAACAGCTGAACCCCTTACGAGAGGTGCCGTTTGGGAACGAACGGACCGGGTTCGTAGTACAACCTTTAAATTCTGGGGATATCCGGCAACTCCGTAATGAACGACCCCATCTACTGGACGACCCCGTCAGTGTGGGAATACAACTGGACCAATTTCTGGGGCCCAGTATATACACATGGGCTGAACTGCAGGCCATGATGAGAATACTATTTAATTACGATGAAATTGTTATGATCCGGAATAGTGCAATGGCCATTTGGGATAGGGAGCATCAGGACGGCCCTCAGCGTGGAGAGCAGAAGTACCCCTTAGAGGACCCCCGGTGGGATCATAACGACGCGGGGGGAAGGGCCAATATGACAGACCTCAGAAGCCTTATAATCAGGGGAATCCAAACCTGCGTGCCCAAACAGCGGAATTTAGCAAAAGCATTTGAAGTTGGACAGAAACAGGATGAATCCCCGAGTGAGTTTTTAGACCGTTTGCGGGAGTCCATGCAAAAGTATTCAGGTTTAGACCCCGATGGGGAAATAGGCAAGAGCATGCTTAAGGTGCACTTTGTGACTAAGTCATGGCCTGACATTCAGAAGAAATTACAGAAAGTGGAGGATTGGGCTGAAAAGGATGTTGCAGAATTATTACGGGAAGCACAGAAGGTGTACGTTCAGAGGGATGTAATAAGGGAGAAACATAAGACAAAAATGATGGTGGCAGCCGTACGGGAAGCTTGTAAGTCCACCGGAATGGGGGAGGGAGATTATGGGGTGGAAAGAGGAACGTCGAAGAAAAGTTGGAGAGGGAGAGAAGCGAGACGGGGCAGAAGTGAGAGAGGAAGAATTAGCCGTTACCATGTCATACCTTAGTGAGTCCCGATTGACAGAGATAGACCCTAGGGTTTGGGTCGCCAAAGGGAACCGGGGGGGACTCGCAATTCGACCTGTGGAGGTAAAATTAAAGCCCCAGAGCCCCGACGTCAGAGTGCGCCAATACCTCATCTCTTGGGAAGGGAGGCAGGGCCTGAAGACAGTTATGGAAGACCTAATAAAAGATGGATTGGTAGAGCCCTGTATGTCACGATACAATTCCCCCATCCTGCCGGTCCGGAAGTCGGATGGGAGGTACCGAATGGTCCAAGACCTAAGGGAAGTAAATAAAATTGTCCAATTACGGCACCCTGTGGTATCGAACCCATACACTATTCTGGGGCGAATCCCCCCGGACCACGGCTGGTTTAGTGTTATAGACTTAAAGGATGCCTTCTGGGCGTGTCCCCTGGACAAGGACAGTAGGGATCTTTTTGCTTTTGAATGGGAGGATCCTGATACTGGCAGAAAACAACAGTACAGGTGGACCGTACTCCCCCAAGGATTCACTGAGTCCCCGACTCTGTTCGGGCAGATTCTGGAACAATTATTGGAGGGACTAACCTTGTCCCCGGCCCTTAATCTTATACAATACGTGGACGATCTCCTTTTATCCGGACTGGCGGAGGAGGACGTCCTACTTGGGACTAATGCCCTGTTAAATTACCTAGCTGAGAAGGGGTTAAGAGTGAGTCAGAAGAAGCTCCAATATGTCGAGAAAGAGGTTAAGTACCTGGGACACTTGATAAGCCAGGGACAGAAACGAATAAGTCTGGAAAGAGTGCAGGCAATAATCGAACTAGGCCTCCCAACGACCAAGAGGGAGTTGCGGAAGTTCTTGGGACTCTTAGGCTATTGTCGGTTATGGATAGACGACTATGCCCCCCTAACTAAAGACTTGTACCTAAAACTCATTGAGGAGGCACCCAACAGAATAAAATGGGAGAAGGAGGAGAAAAAGTTAATTGAAATCCTAAAAGGAAAATTGATGGCCGCACCTGTTTTAAGCTTGCCGGATTTTAGTAAGACATTTCGCCTCTTTGTGAACTCCAGAAAGGGAACCGCTCTTGGAGTATTGACCCAGGACTGGGGGGGGGGGTAAAAGGAAGCCCGTGGCTTTCCTGTCAAAAATTCTGGATCCAGTCTCCCGAGGGTGGCCGGAGTGTGTCCAAGCGGTGGCAGCCACGGCAAAGCTGGTAGAGGAAAGCAGGAAGTTGACTTTTGGGGCCCCCTTGACAGTCACTACTCCCCACCAGGTTAGAACTATTCTGAATCAGAAGGCCGGGAGGTGGCTGACTGACTCGAGAATTCTGAAATATGAAGCCATATTGTTAGACCGAGAAGACCTCCGAATAGAAGTCGGGGGCTGCCAGAACCCGGCGGACTTTCTTTGGAAAGGGGAAGGGGAGGAGGAACTGGAACACTGCTGTTCAGACATAATAGAGTCCCAGAGTAAAGTGAGGGAAGATCTGAGGGATACCCCCTTACCTGCAGGTAGGCGGTGGTACATTGATGGGTCCTCTCGAGTGATAGATGGGAAGAGACACAACGGTTATGCAGTCATTAGTGAGACTGGTTGGGAATTAGTGGAAAGTGGACGGCTACCGAATGCCTGGTCCGCACAACCGTGTGAATTGTACGCCTTGCACCGGGCTCTGAGGAATTTAAAGGGAATAGCCGGGACAATCTACACTGACTCTAAGTATGCCTTTGGGGTAGTACACACCTTTGGGAAGATCTGGAAAGAAAGGGGAATGATAAATAGTAGAGGAAAGGAGTTGGTCCACGAGGAACTAGTAGCCATGATCTTGGAGGATTTGTTGCTGCCACAAGAGATTGCTGTAGTACATGTGAAAGGACACCAGAAAGACGATAAAATAGAGACCCTGGGGAAACAATTGGCAGATGAACAGGCAAAATTGGCTGGGATGGGGAAGGAAGTAATAAACTGCCTGGTAAGGATTCCACAGATATCCGAAATTACCGAAGTGCCCACGTTTACTGACAAAGAAGAAACTCTTCTCGCGTCTCTGGGGGGTAAAAAGGATAGGGAAGGCAAGTGGACCTTACCCGATGGCCGCCAGCTACTAAATCGACCGTTGACGCGGGACATCATTGCCCGTTTACACCAAGGGGGTCACTGGGGCTCCCAGGCACTGTGTGATGCCTTCCTGCGCCGATATGCTCACCCTGGTCTGTACACGGTAGCCAAGCAGGTCACAGGAAATTGTATAACATGTCGAAAGATTAACAAAAGGGGGCTGCGGCAGCATGCAGGACAAGGGGGTAGGAGTCCGGCCTATAGGCCGTTTGAGTATGTTCAGGTAGATTACACTGAGCTCCCCCCCATAGGTCGCCTGAAGTATCTATTAGTAGTAGTAGATCACCTGACAGGATGGGTGGAAGCTTTCCCCACTACCACGGCAACGGCAACTCAGGTTAGCAAGATTCTACTCGAGCAAATCATCCCACGATTTGGGCTACCCCGCGCTATTGACTCTGACCAGGGGAGCCACTTCACCTCGACCGTCCTCCAGAATGTAGTGCAAGCAATGGGGATTGACTGGGATTTGCACACCCCCGGGCATCCCTCCTCCTCGGGCAAGGTCGAAAGAATGAACCAGACCATCAAAAAGCAGCTAACCAAGCTCACTAGTGAAATCGGCCTGCCTTGGACCAAATGCCTACCCCTTGCCCTGTTGCAAATTCGCACCCAGCCAAGGCGGGATTTGGGCGTCTCCCCTTTCAAAATGTTATTTGGCCTCCCGTTCCATGGGCCGAAGGGGGAACCTCCTGTATTTGAGTCTCGGGATATGTTTGTGCAAAAATATGTGGTGGCTCTGGGGTCTGCTCTATCTCGTTTACGCCAACAGGGACTTTTGGCACAGACGCCGCCCTTCGAGTTTGCGGTGCACACCGTCAAGCCGGGTCAGTGGGTCCTGATTAAAAGCTGGAAGCAACGTACCCTCGAACCAACTTGGGACGGTCCCTTCCTGGTACTTTTGACGACCGAAACGGCTGTCCGTACGGCCGAAAAGGGCTGGACACATTACACTCGAGTCAAGGGACCAGTGCCACAACCGACGGAGGACGAACGAACCTCTCTGACAAAGGCATCTAAGGAACAGAGACTCTGAGAACGAACTAATCGGACTTTGGCGAACTAATCGGAACTGTGCCCTCGGGCTACGGGTGTCGCGACAAAATGCGGTCAATCGTATTGTTAACTTGCTATGCCATTGTCCTTGGGCTGGGTCATAGTGTGCGTGTTACCCAATTTGGCCTCCGGATGAAACAAATAGAGGACCGTCAGTGGTTCACCATCTCCGTGCTTGCCAACCAATCAACACAGACACTTAGCTTAGACCTATGTGAGTTGGTGCCCTGTAGGACTAAAAGTCAACTGAATCAAACTAAGCAGAATCTAGAGAGAGAAAGGGGATTCCAGGGTCAGACGTTAGTATTACAATTGTATGGTAGGGAAGGCCTAAGTAGGCTTCCAGCCCCCGGGGTCCAGGCTATGGTGTCAGTTGTCCGTGATCCCATCACCCCTGGACGAGATTGTGGGCATAATCGGTGCAATCCGCTTTATCTGACCATAAAGAACTTGGAAAAGAACGAGGCGAGCCTTAATAGAACAATACTGGGTATTCGAGTTGGGGGCCAGGCAGGATGGGGGGGGGAATGCAGCTGTGCTGCACGTATATCACGGTCATTGAAGCTGAGTCTGGGGGCTCATCCACCACTGGGAAGCAGGAAAAGATTAGAATAATTGAGACAACGGATTTGGAAAAGACCTTTGAAATAGAAACGGGATACGGGGAGGCGAATGCCTGGATGGAATGGGTCAAATATACTGTGAGGAGCATGAAAAAGAGTGATTGCTACGCATGCACGAGTGCCCGCCCTAACCCCCAGGTGGTCCCATTCCCGCTGGGATGGGAGAAACACCCACGAGCCATGGACTGCATGATAAGGCTGTACCAGGACCGAGAGGCCTGGAACGACCCCACTTGTCGACCCTTGAGTTTGAAGTTTCCCCCCGTCAGGTCTGAGGGGGCGCCCCCCCCGCCGTCATTCTCAGGGGTAACGGGTACGCACCAGGCCTGGGTCTCTCGGACGGGACTACAGTGGGACGACGATGTGGGGACATTTGACAAGTGCAGCGGATCAATTCGGCTGGTCAATGAAACTACCGGGGGCGGGAATTACTCCCACATTCATGTACCTAGGGCAGACCTCTGGTGGTACTGTGGTGGGAGGGTTCTGCGACCGACCCTGCCCCAAAAATGGACGGGCACTTGTGCGATCGTTCAATTGGCCATCCCATTCACCCTGGCATTCGAAAAACAAGAGCGACCCCGTTCTAGTGGAAGAACTGAGAGAGCTTTGGAGACCTCTTTCGATGATAACATATATTTAGATGCCATAGGGGTCCCCAGGGGTGTTCCTGACGAATACAAGGCTAGGAACCAGATAGCGGCGGGTTTTGAGTCGTCACTGTTCTGGTGGGTGACCATCAATAAGATTTTTGATTGGATTAATTATATTTACTACAATCAGCAGAGGTTCATTAATTATACCCGGGATGCAGTGAAAGGAATAGCAGAACAACTGGACGCCACGAGTAGGATGGCGTGGGAAAATAGGTTGGCCTTAGACATGATGTTGGCAGAGAAGGGGGGTGTTTGTGTCATGATAGGCACTCAGTGCTGCACTTTCATCCCCAACAACACAGCCCCTGATGGGTCCATCACCCGCGCCCTGGATGGACTCACCACATTGGCGGACGAACTGGGCAGGTTGAACGAATAAATCTCGAGATGGAACAACGTGAATCCCTCTTGGGCGGGGGTAGTATTAGAGAAGGGCAGTTTGATGAACAAGCTCGGGAGTTATTATATGCCCTGGAGAAGAAACTTACAGTTGAAAAATTACAGGCCGTAAGAAAAGACACGGGGGATTTGTAGGAGGTAGTGTAATTTTTAAACGGTTAGCTGCCTTTTAGTCTTTTCTACCTCATAGTAAACACAAGCAGACACTCAACTGTTGCCGGACCTCCCCCACGTTTATATGAATGAAACAGTTGTAACAGCTTTCCTCGATAGTTGAGAGGCCGCCCTTAACCACAGTTGTACAACATCATCCATATAAGGGAAGAATGGGAAGCTCAAACACTGATTGGCCAAGTGAATGATAAAAGAATCCCAGGCACCAGAACCCAAATAAGGAAAACAGTGGGGAATCCGAGCACTCGTTGGTCAAGGCAGCAGTAGTAAACCCAGCCCACATATACATGTATATAATGCGTGGAGATGACTATGCTTGTGTGTGTGTACCTTTGGGAACAGCACCCGACTTTGCAAAGTTGAATGAAAAAGTTTTGGACAGACTCCTCCGTGTCTTTGTTCCTGGGAAGGGAAATAAAAAAGTGCCGTAGATAGGGCTGGACAGCCACTTATCTCGCACACCCCCACCCCCGTCCCCCCCAACCCCGTCCCCCCCAACCCCGTCCCCCCCAAATCCGCCCCCCCAACACCGTTCCCCCCCAATTCAGTCCCTCCCCAACCCCGTCACCCCCCAACACCCCCCAAACCCGTTCCCCCACAACCCCCTTCCCCCCACAACCCCGTTCCCCCCAAAACCCCGTTCCCCCTCAACCCCGTGCAACCCCGTTCTCCCCAACCCCGTACAACCCCGTTACCCCAACCCCGTTCCCCCTTAACCCCGTTCCCTCCCAACCCCGTGCAACCCCGTTCCCTCCCAACCCCGTGCAACGCGGTTCCCCCCAACCCCGTGCAACGCGGTTCCCCCCAACCCCGTGCAACGCGGTTCCCCCCAACCCCGTGCAACGCGGTTCCCCCCAACCCCGTGCAACGCGGTTCACCCACCCTCATCCTCCCAACCCCGTGCAACCCCGTTCCGCCCCAACCCCGTGAAACCCCGTTCCGCCCCAACCCCGTTCCCCCCAAACCCCGTTTGTTCTACGCGGTTCACCCACCCCCATTCCCCCCAACCTCGTTCCCCCCAACCTCAATCCCCCCAACCCCGTTCCCCCCCAAACCCCGTTCCCCCCCCAAACCCCGTTCCCCCAAACCCCGTTCCCCCCAAAACCCCGTTCCCCCCCCCCAAACTCCGTTCCCCCCTAAAACCCCGTTCCCCCCCAAAACTCCGTTCCCCCCAACCCCGTTCCCCCCCCAACCCCATGCAGCCCCGTTCCCCCCAACCCCGTGCAACCCAGTTCCCCCACCCAACCCCGTCACCCCCAACCCCGTTCCCCCACAACCCCGTGCAACCCCGTTCCCCCCAACCCCGTTCCCCCCCAACCCTCTGCAACCCCGGTCCCCCCCAACCCCGTGCAACCCTGGTCCCCCCCAACTAGTTCCCCCCAACCCCGTTCCCCTCCCAACCCCGTTCCCCCCAACCCTGTTCCCCTCCCAACCCCGTTCCCCTCCCACCCCCAACCCCTTTCCCCACCAACCCTGTGCAACCCCGTTCCCCCCAACCCCGTGCAACCCCATTCCATCCTCCACCCCGTTCCCCCCCAACCCCGTGCAACCCCGGTCCCCCCCAACCCCGTGCAGCCCCGTTCCCCCCAACCCCGTGCAACCCCGTTCCCCCAACCCCGGCCACCAACCCCGTACCCCCCCCAACCCCGTACCCCCCCAACCCCGTACCCCCCCAACCCCGTACCCCCCACAAACCTGTTCCCCCCCACAAACCTGTTCCCCCCCCACAACCTCGTTCCCCCAACCCCGTTCCCTCCCCAACCCCGTTCCCTCCCAACCCCGTTCCATCCTCGACCCCGTTCCCCCCCGACCCCGTTCCCCGCCAACCCCGTGCAACCCCGTTGCCCGCCAACCCCGTGCAACCCCGTTCCCCCCCAACCCCGTGCAACCCCGTTCCCTCCCCAACCCCGTTCCCTCCCCAACCCCGTTCCCTCCCCAACCCCGTTCCCCCCAACCCAGTTCCCCCCAACCCCGTGCAACCCCGTTCCCACAACCCCGCCCCCCAACTCCGTTCCCCCCACAAACCTGTTCCCCCCCACAACCCCGTTCCCTCCCCAACCCCGTTCCCTCCCCAACCCCGTTCCCTCACCAACCCCGTTCCCTCCTCAACCCCGTTCCCCCTCAACCCCATTCCCCCTCAACCCCGTTCCCCCTCAACCCCGTTCCCCCTCAACCCCGTGCAACCCCCAAACCCTTTCCCCCCAACCCCGTGCAACCCCGTTCCCCCAACCCCGTTCCTCCCCAACCCTGTTCCCCCAACCCTGTTCCCCCCAACCCTGTTCCCCCCAACCCTGTTCCCCCAACCCTGTTCCCCCCAATCCCGTTCCCCCCAACCCCATTCCCCCCAACCCCGTTCCCCCCCCAACCCCGTTCCCCCCCAACCCCGTTCCCCCCCAACCCCGTTCCCCCCAACCCCGTTCCCCCCCAACCCCGTTCCCTCCCCAACCCCGTTTCCCCCCCCAACCCCGTTTCCCCCCCAACCCCGTTCCCCCCCAACCCCGTTTCCCCCCCAACCCCGTTCCCCCCCAACCCCGTTCCCCCCCAACCCCGTTCCCCCCCCAACCCCGTTCCCCCCCAACCCCGTTCCCCCCCAACCCCGTTCCCCCCCCAACCCCGTTCCCCCCCAACCCCGATCCCCCCCAACCCCGTTCCCCCCCAACCCCGTTCCCCCACCAACCCCGTTCCCCCCCCAACCCCGTCCCCCCCAAACCCCGTTCCCCCCAAACCCCTTTCCCCCCCAAACCCGTGCAACCCAGCTCCCCCCAACCCCGTTCCTCCCCAACGTCGTGCAACCCCGTTCCCCCAACCCCGTTCCCCCAACCCCGTGCAACGTCGTTCCCCCCTAAACCCTGTGCAACCCCGTTCCCCCCAACCCCGTGCAACCCCGTTCCCCCCAACCCCGAGCAACCCCGTTCCCCCCAACCCCGTGCAACTTCGTTCCCCCCCAAACCCCGTTCCCCCCAAACCCCGTTCCCCCCATACCCGTGCAACCCAGCTCCCCCCAACCCCGTTCCTCCCCAACGTCGTGCAACCCTGTTCCCCCAACCCCGTTCCCCCAACCCCGTGCAACGTCGTTCCCCCCCAAACCCTGTGCAACCCCGTTCCCCCCAACCCCGTGCAACCCCGTTCCCCCCAACCCCTGCAACTTCGTTCCCCCCAAACCTTGTGCAACCCTGTTCCCCCCAACCCCCCCCACAAACCCGTTCCCCCCCCAACCCCGTTCCCCCCCCAACCCCGTTCCCTCCCCAACCCCGTTCCCCCAACCCCGTGCAACCCCGTCCCCCCCAACCCCGTGCAACCCCGTCCCCCACAACCCCGTGCAACCCCGTCCCCCCCAACCCCGTGCAACCCCGTCCCCCCAACCCCGTGCAACCCCGTTCCCCCAACCCCGTACCCCCCAACCCCGTGCAAAACCGTTCCCCTCCAACCCCGTACCCCCCAACCCCGTTCCCCCCCAACCCACAAGTGTGTGAGAGAGATGGAATCCCAGAGAGTCCCAGAGTGTGTGTGTGTGAGAATCCCAGAGTGTGTGCGAGTTGCACAGAGTGTTTATGAGAGAGAGAATCCCAGAGTGTGTGTGTGAGAGGGAGGCCCAGGGTGTGTGTGTGAGAGAGAGGGAATCCCAGAGAGTGTGTAATAGAGGGAATCCAAGAGTGTATGTGAGAGAGAGAGAATCGGAGAGAGTCCCCGCACGCGTGAGAGCGTGGGAGTCCCAGCGCACCAGAGAGTGTAAGAGAGAGAGCCAATCCCAGAGAGCCCCAGAGTATGTGAGAGGGAGTCCCCGAGTGTGTGTGAGAGAAGGAATCCCAGAGAGTCCCAGAGTGTGTATCAGAGAATCCCAGAGTGTGTGAGAGAGAGGGAATCCCAGAGTGTGTGTGAGAGAATCCCAGAATGTGTGTGAGAGAGGGCATCCCAGAGTGTGTTTGTGTGCGAGAATCTCAGAGTGTGTGCATGTGTGAGAGGGAATCACAGAGAGTCCCCGAGAGTGTGTGATAGAGGGAATCCAAGAGTGTGTTTGTGTGCGGGAATCCCAGAGAGTCCCCGAGAGTGTGTGATAGAGGGAATCCAA
Organism: Chiloscyllium punctatum; assembly: GCF_047496795.1. Lineage (NCBI taxonomy): Eukaryota > Metazoa > Chordata > Chondrichthyes > Orectolobiformes > Hemiscylliidae > Chiloscyllium > Chiloscyllium punctatum. The sequence continues at coordinate 15,945 of NW_027310052.1, forward strand.
GAGTGTGTGTGAGAGAGAGAGAATCCGAGAGAGTCCCAGATTGTGTGGGAGAGTGGGAATCCCAGAGTGTGTGTGTTAGTTTCCCAGAGTGTGTGTGAGAGAGGGAATCTCAGAGAGTCCCAGAGTGTGTGTGAGAGAGGAAATCCCAGTGTGTGTGTGTGTGTGTTTCCCAGAGTGTGTGTGACAGAGTGAATCCCAGATGTGTGTGAGAGAGGGAATCCTAGAGAATCCCAGAGTGTGTGTGAGAGTTTCCCAGAGTGTGTATGTGAGAGGGAATGCCAGAGTGAGTGTTGAGAGTGGGAATCCCAGCGTGTGTGTGAGAGTGGGAATCCCAGCGTGTGTGTTAGAGTGGGAATCCAAGCGTGTGTGTCAGACTGGGAATCCCAGAGAGTCCCAGAGTGTGTGTGAGAGAGGGAATCCCAGAGAGCCAATCCCAGAGTGTGTGTGAGAGAGGGCATCCCTGGGAGTCCCAGAGTATGTGAGAGGGAGTCCCCGAGTGTGCGGGAGAGAAGGAATCCCAGAGAGTCACAGAGTGTGTATCAGAGAATCCCAGAGTGTGTGAGAGAGAGGGAATCCCAGAGTGTGTGTGAGAGAATCCCAGAGTGAGAGAGAGAGAGGGAGAGGGAATCCCAGAGTGTGTTTGTGTGCGAGAATCCCAGAGTGCGAGTGAGAGAGGGAATCCCAGAGAGTCCCCGAGAGTTTGTGATAGAGGGACTCCAAGAGTGTGTATGAGAGAGAGAGAATCCGAGAGAGTCCCAGAGTGTGTGTGAGATTGGGAATCCCAGAGTGAGTGTGAGAGAATCCCAGTGTGTGTCTGTGTGTGTGTGTGTGTGTGTGTGTGTTTTTCCCAGTGTGTGTGTGACAGATGGAATCCCAGATGTTGTGAGAGAGGGAATCCTAGAGAGTCCCAGAGTGTGTGTGAGCGAGGCAATCCTAGTTTGCGTGAGAGAGAGCCATCCCAGTGTATGTGTGAGAGAGGGAATCCCAGCGAGTGTGTGAGAGAGGGAATCCCAGCGAGTGTGTGAGAGAGGGAATCCCAGCGAGTGAGTGAGAGAGGGAATCCCAGCGAGTGTGTTTGAGAGAGGGAATCCCAGCGAGTGTGTGAGAAAGGGAATCCCCGAGTGTGTTTGAGAGAGGGAATCCCAGCGAGTGTGAGAGAGGTGGAATCCCCAAGTGTGTTTGAGAGAAGGAATCCCAGAGTGTGTGTGTGAGCGAATCCCAGAGTGTGAGTTAGAGTGGGAATCCCAGAGAGTCCCAGACTGTGTGTGTGAGAGGGAATCCCAGAGAGCGTTTGAGTGAGGGAATCCCCGAGTGTGTGGGATAGAAGGAATCCCAGAGAGTGTGTGTGAGAGAATCCCAAAGTGTGAGAGAGAGGGAATCCCAGAGAGACCCAGATTCTGTTTGAGAGAATCCCAGTGTGTGTGAGAGAGAGGGAATCCCTGAGTGTGTGTGTGAGAGAATCCCAAAGTGTGTGAGAGAGAGGGAATGCCAGAGTGTGTGAGAGAGCAGGAATCCCAGATTGTATGTGAGCGGGAATCCCAGAGCGTCCCAGAGTGTGTGCGTGAGCGAATCCCAGATTGTGTGTGAGAGTCGGAATCCCAGACTGTGTATGAGAGAGGGAATCCAAGACTGTGTATGAGAGCGGGACAAACAGCGAATGAATGAGAATCCCAAAGTGTGTGCGCGAGTTTCCCAGAGTGTGTATGTGAGAGGGAATCCCAGAGTGTGTGCGTGAGGCGGAATCCCAGAGAGTGTGTGAGAGAGGAAATCCCAGAGAGTGTGTGGGAGAGAATCCCATAGTGTGTGAGATAGGGAATCCCATAGTGTGTGTGAGAGGGAATCCCAGAGTGTGTGTGTGAGAGAGAATCCCAGAGTGTGTGTGTGAGAGGGAATCCCAGAGTGTGTGTGTGAGAGAATCCCAGAGTGTGTGAGATAGGGAATCCCATAGTGTGTGAGAGAGACGGAATCCCAAAGTGCGTGTGAGAGAGGCAACCCAGAGATCCCAGATTGTGTTTGAGAGAATCCCAGCGTGTGTGAGAGAGAGGGAATTCCTGTGTGTGTGTGAGATTATTCCAGAGTGTGTGTGAGAGAGGGAATCCCAGAGAGTCCCAGAGTGTCAGAGGGAATCCCAGAGTGCGTGTGTGATAGTGAATCCCTGAGTGTGTGTGTGTGAGAGAGAGGGAATCCCTGAGTGTGTGTGAGAGAGGGAATCCCAAAGTGTAAGAGAAAGTTAGAATCCCAGAGTGTGTGTGTGAGTTTCCCAGAGTGTGTGTGAGAGAGGGCATCCCAGAGTGTGTGTGAGAGGGAATCCCAGAGAGACCCAGTTTGTGTTTGAGAGAATCCCAGCGTGTGAGAGAGAGAGGGAATCCCTGTGTGTGTGTGTGAGAGAGGGAATCCCAGAGTGTGTGTGATAGAGAGGGAATCCCAGAGAGTCCCAGAGTGTGGGTAAGAGTGGAAATCCCACAGTGTTTGAGGGAATTCCCAGAGTGTGTGAGAGAAACCCAGGGTGTTTGGACGAGGGTCCTAGCATCCCAGATTGTGTAAGGGAATCCCAGAGAGTCCCAGAATGTGAGAGAGGGAATTCCAGAGTGTGTGTGTGTGTGTGTGTGTGTGTGAAAGACAATCCCAGAGTGTGTGTGGATTTCCCAGAGTGTGTGTGAGCTGAAGGGAATCTCAGAGAGTCCCTGAGTGTGTGTGAGAGTGGGAATCCCAAAGTGTGAGAGAAAGTTAGAATCCCAGAGTGTGTGTGTGAGTTTCCCCGAGTGTGTGTGAGAGAGAGGGCATCCCAGAGTGTGTGTGTGAGAGGGCATCCCAGAGTGTGTGTGAGAGGGCATCCCAGAGTGTGTAAGGAAATCCCACAGTGAGTAAGAGAGAGTCCCAGAGTAAGTGAGAGAATCCCAGAAGCCTATGGTGTGTAAGGGAATCCCAAATGTAAGAGAGATTCCCTGAGTGTGCCAGTGTGTGCAAGAGAATTCCAGTGTGTGTAAGAGAATCACAGTGTCCCAGAGAGTGTCTGTGAGTGTCCCAGACTGTGTGTTAGAGAGTCCCAGAGTGTGAGAGAGAGAGGGGATCTCAGAGAGTCCCAGAGTGTGTGTGAGAGAGAGAATCCTAGAGTGATGGTGAGAGACAGTATCCCAGAGTGTGTGTGAGAGTGGGAATCCCAGAGGGTGTCTGAGAGAGGGAATCCCAGATTGTGGGTGGGAGAGGGAATTCCAGCGAGTCCCTGCGTGTGAGATAGGGAATCGCAGAATGTTTGTGAGAGAGGGAATCCTAGAGAATCCCAGAGTGTGTGTGAGAGTTTCCCAGAGTGTGTATGTGAGAGGGAATGCCAGAGTGAGTGTTGAGAGTGGGAATCCCAACGTGTGTGTGAGAGTGGGAACCCCAGCGTGTGTGTTAGAGTGGGAATCCCAGCGTGTGTGTCAGACTGGGAATCCCAGAGAGTCCCAGAGTGTGTGTGAGAGAATCCCAGAGTGTGTGTGAGAGAGGGAATCCCAGAGAGCCAATCCCAGAGTGTGTGTGAGAGAGGGCATCCCTGGGAGTCCCAGAGTATGTGAGACGCAGTCCCCGAGTGTGTGGGAGAGAAGGAATCCCAGAGAGTCCCAGAGTGTGTGAGAGAGAGGGAATCCCAGAGTGTGTGTGAGAGAATCCCAGAGTGAGAGAGAGAGAGGGAATCCCAGAGTGTGTTTGTGTGCGAGAATCCCAGAGTGCGAGTGAGAGAGGGAATCCCAGAGAGTCCCCGAGAGTTTGTGATAGAGGGACTCCAAGAGTGTGTATGAGAGAGAGAGAATCCCAGAGAGTCCCAGAGTGTGTGTGAGAGAGGGAATCCCAGAGTGAGTGTGAGAGAATCCCAGTGTGTGTCTGTGCGTGTGTGTGTGTTTCCCAGTGTGTGTGTGACAGATTGAATCCCAGATGTTGTGAGAGAGGGAATCCTAGAGAGTCCCAGAGTGTGTGTGAGCGAGGCAATCCTAGTTTGCGTGAGAGAGAGCCATCCCAGTGTATGTGTGAGAGAGGGAATACCAGCGAGTGTGTGAGAGAGGGAATCCCAGCGAGTGTGTGAGAGAGGAAATCCCCAAGTGTGTTTGAGAGAGGGAATCCCAGCGAGCGTGTTTGAGAGAGGGAATCCCAGCGAGTGTGTGAGAGAGGGAATCCCCGAGTGTGTTTGAGAGAAGGAATCCCAGAGTGTGTGTGTGTGAGAGAATCCCAGAGTGTGAGAGAGAGAGGGAATCCCAGAGAGTCCCAGAGTGTGTGTGTGAGCGAATCCCAGAGTGTGAGTAAGAGTGGGAATCCCAGAGAGTCCCAGACTGTGTGTGTGAGAGGGAATCCCAGAGAGCGTTTGAGTGAGGGAATCCCCGAGTGTGTGGGATAGAAGGAATCCCAGAGTGTGTGTGTGAGAGAATCCCAAAGTGTGAGAGAGAGGGAATCCCAGAGTGTGTGCGTGAGGCGGAATCCCAGAGAGTGTGTGTGAGAGAATCCCAGAGTGTGTGTGAGAGTCGGAATCCCAGAGTTTGTGTGAGAGAGGGAATCCCAGGGAGACCCAGATTGTGTTTGAGAGAATCCCAGAGTGTGTGTGAGAGAGGGAATCCCTGAGTGTGTGTGTGAGAGAATCCCAAAGTGTGTGAGAGAGAGGGAATGTCAGAGTGTGTGAGAGAGCAGGAATCCCAGATTGTATGTGAGCGGGAATCCCAGAGCGTCCCAGACTGTGTGCGTGAGCGAATCCCAGACTGTGTGTGAGAGTTGGAATCCCAGACTGTGTGTGAGAGTCGGAATCCCAGACTGTGTATGAGAGAGGGAATCCCAAAGCGTGTGTGAGAGAGGGAGTCCCAGAGTGTGTATGAGAGAATCCCAGAGTGTGTGTGACATTTTCCCGAGTGTGTGTGAGAGATGCAATCCCAGAGATCCCAGGTTGTGTTTGAGAGAATCCCAGCTTGTGTGAGAGAGATGGAATCCCTGTGTGTGTGTGAGATTATTCCAGAGTGTGTGAGAGAGAGGGAATCCCAGAGAGTCCCAGAGTGTGTGTGAGAGAGGGGGAATCCCAGAGAGTCCCAGAGTGTCAGAGGGAATCCCAGAGTGCGTGTGTGATAGTGAATCCCTGAGTGTGTGTGTGTGTGAGAGAGGGAATCCCTGAGTGTGTGTGAGAGAGGGAATCCCAAAGTGTGTGTGAGAGGGAATCACAGAGAGACCCAGTTTGTGTTTGAGAGAATCCCAGCGTGTGAGAGAGAGAGGGAATCCCTGTGTGTGTGTGTGTGTGTGTGTGTGAGAGAGAGAGAGAGAGAGAGAGAGAGAGAGAGAGAGAGAGAGAGAGAGAGAGAGAGAGAGAGAAAACCAGAGTGTGTTTGTGAGAGGGAATCCCAGAGTGTATGAGAGAGAGGGAATCCCAGAGTGTCCCGGAGTGTGTGTGTGAGGGAGGGGGAATCCCAGAGTGTGTGTGTGAGAGAGGGAATCCCAGAGTGTGTGTGTGAGAGAGGGAATCCCAGAGTGTGTGTGATAGAGAGGGAATCCCAGAGAGTCCCAGAGTGTGGGTAAGAGTGTAAATCCCACAGTGTTTGAGGGAATTCCCAGAGTGTGTGAGAGAAACTCAGGGTGTTTGGACGAGGGTCCTAGCATCCCAGATTGTGTAAGGTATTCCCAGAGAGTCCCAGAATGTGAGAGAGGGAATTCCAGAGTGTGTGTGTGTGTGTGTGTGTGTGTGAAAGACAATCCCAGAGTGTGTGTGGATTTCCCAGAGTGTGTGTGAGCTGAAGGGAATCTCAGAGAGTCCCTGAGTGTGTGTGAGAGTGGGAATCCCAAAGTGTGAGAGAAAGTTAGAATCCCAGAGTGTGTGTGTGAGTTTCCCCGAGTGTGTGTGAGAGAGAGGGCATCCCAGAGTGTGTGTGTGAGAGGGCATCCCAGAGTGTGTGTGAGAGGGCATCCCAGAGTGTGTAAGGAAATCCCACAGTGAGTAAGAGAGAGTCCCAGAGTAAGTGAGAGAATCCCAGAAGCCTATGGTGTGTAAGGGAATCCCAAATGTAAGAGAGATTCCCTGAGTGTGCCAGTGTGTGCAAGAGAATTCCAGTGTGTGTAAGAGAATCACAGTGTCCCAGAGAGTGTCTGTGAGTGTCCCAGACTGTGTGTTAGAGAGTCCCAGAGTGTGAGAGAGAGAGGGGATCTCAGAGAGTCCCAGAGTGTGTGTGAGAGAGAGAATCCTAGAGTGATGGTGAGAGACAGTATCCCAGAGTGTGTGTGAGAGTGGGAATCCCAGAGGGTGTCTGAGAGAGGGAATCCCAGATTGTGGGTGGGAGAGGGAATTCCAGCGAGTCCCTGCGTGTGAGATAGGGAATCGCAGAATGTTTGTGAGAGAGGGAATCCTAGAGAATCCCAGAGTGTGTGTGAGAGTTTCCCAGAGTGTGTATGTGAGAGGGAATGCCAGAGTGAGTGTTGAGAGTGGGAATCCCAACGTGTGTGTGAGAGTGGGAACCCCAGCGTGTGTGTTAGAGTGGGAATCCCAGCGTGTGTGTCAGACTGGGAATCCCAGAGAGTCCCAGAGTGTGTGTGAGAGAATCCCAGAGTGTGTGTGAGAGAGGGAATCCCAGAGAGCCAATCCCAGAGTGTGTGTGAGAGAGGGCATCCCTGGGAGTCCCAGAGTATGTGAGACGCAGTCCCCGAGTGTGTGGGAGAGAAGGAATCCCAGAGAGTCCCAGAGTGTGTGAGAGAGAGGGAATCCCAGAGTGTGTGTGAGAGAATCCCAGAGTGAGAGAGAGAGAGGGAATCCCAGAGTGTGTTTGTGTGCGAGAATCCCAGAGTGCGAGTGAGAGAGGGAATCCCAGAGAGTCCCCGAGAGTTTGTGATAGAGGGACTCCAAGAGTGTGTATGAGAGAGAGAGAATCCCAGAGAGTCCCAGAGTGTGTGTGAGAGAGGGAATCCCAGAGTGAGTGTGAGAGAATCCCAGTGTGTGTCTGTGCGTGTGTGTGTGTTTCCCAGTGTGTGTGTGACAGATTGAATCCCAGATGTTGTGAGAGAGGGAATCCTAGAGAGTCCCAGAGTGTGTGTGAGCGAGGCAATCCTAGTTTGCGTGAGAGAGAGCCATCCCAGTGTATGTGTGAGAGAGGGAATACCAGCGAGTGTGTGAGAGAGGGAATCCCAGCGAGTGTGTGAGAGAGGAAATCCCCAAGTGTGTTTGAGAGAGGGAATCCCAGCGAGCGTGTTTGAGAGAGGGAATCCCAGCGAGTGTGTGAGAGAGGGAATCCCCGAGTGTGTTTGAGAGAAGGAATCCCAGAGTGTGTGTGTGTGAGAGAATCCCAGAGTGTGAGAGAGAGAGGGAATCCCAGAGAGTCCCAGAGTGTGTGTGTGAGCGAATCCCAGAGTGTGAGTAAGAGTGGGAATCCCAGAGAGTCCCAGACTGTGTGTGTGAGAGGGAATCCCAGAGAGCGTTTGAGTGAGGGAATCCCCGAGTGTGTGGGATAGAAGGAATCCCAGAGTGTGTGTGTGAGAGAATCCCAAAGTGTGAGAGAGAGGGAATCCCAGAGTGTGTGCGTGAGGCGGAATCCCAGAGAGTGTGTGTGAGAGAATCCCAGAGTGTGTGTGAGAGTCGGAATCCCAGAGTTTGTGTGAGAGAGGGAATCCCAGGGAGACCCAGATTGTGTTTGAGAGAATCCCAGAGTGTGTGTGAGAGAGGGAATCCCTGAGTGTGTGTGTGAGAGAATCCCAAAGTGTGTGAGAGAGAGGGAATGTCAGAGTGTGTGAGAGAGCAGGAATCCCAGATTGTATGTGAGCGGGAATCCCAGAGCGTCCCAGACTGTGTGCGTGAGCGAATCCCAGACTGTGTGTGAGAGTTGGAATCCCAGACTGTGTGTGAGAGTCGGAATCCCAGACTGTGTATGAGAGAGGGAATCCCAAAGCGTGTGTGAGAGAGGGAGTCCCAGAGTGTGTATGAGAGAATCCCAGAGTGTGTGTGACATTTTCCCGAGTGTGTGTGAGAGATGCAATCCCAGAGATCCCAGGTTGTGTTTGAGAGAATCCCAGCTTGTGTGAGAGAGATGGAATCCCTGTGTGTGTGTGAGATTATTCCAGAGTGTGTGAGAGAGAGGGAATCCCAGAGAGTCCCAGAGTGTGTGTGAGAGAGGGGGAATCCCAGAGAGTCCCAGAGTGTCAGAGGGAATCCCAGAGTGCGTGTGTGATAGTGAATCCCTGAGTGTGTGTGTGTGTGAGAGAGGGAATCCCTGAGTGTGTGTGAGAGAGGGAATCCCAAAGTGTGTGTGAGAGGGAATCACAGAGAGACCCAGTTTGTGTTTGAGAGAATCCCAGCGTGTGAGAGAGAGAGGGAATCCCTGTGTGTGTGTGTGTGTGTGTGTGTGAGAGAGAGAGAGAGAGAGAGAGAGAGAGAGAGAGAGAGAGAGAGAGAGAGAGAGAGAGAGAGAAAACCAGAGTGTGTTTGTGAGAGGGAATCCCAGAGTGTATGAGAGAGAGGGAATCCCAGAGTGTCCCGGAGTGTGTGTGTGAGGGAGGGGGAATCCCAGAGTGTGTGTGTGAGAGAGGGAATCCCAGAGTGTGTGTGTGAGAGAGGGAATCCCAGAGTGTGTGTGATAGAGAGGGAATCCCAGAGAGTCCCAGAGTGTGGGTAAGAGTGTAAATCCCACAGTGTTTGAGGGAATTCCCAGAGTGTGTGAGAGAAACTCAGGGTGTTTGGACGAGGGTCCTAGCATCCCAGATTGTGTAAGGTATTCCCAGAGAGTCCCAGAATGTGAGAGAGGGAATTCCAGAGTGTGTGTGTGTGTGTGTGTGTGTGAAAGACAATCCCAGAGTGTGTGTGGATTTCCCAGAGTGTGTGTGAGCTGAAGGGAATCTCAGAGAGTCCCTGAGTGTGTGTGAGAGTGGGAATCCCAAAGTGTGAGAGAAAGTTAGAATCCCAGAGTGTGTGTGTGAGTATCCCCGAGTGTGTGTGAGAGAGAGGGCATCCCAGAGTGTGTGTGTGAGAGGGCATCCCAGAGTGTGTGTGAGAGGGCATCCCAGAGTGTGTAAGGAAATCCCACAGTGAGTAAGAGAGAGTCCCAGAGTAAGTGAGAGAATCCCAGAAGCCTATGGTGTGTAAGGGAATCCCAAATGTAAGAGAGATTCCCTGAGTGTGCCAGTGTGTGCGAGAGAATTCCAGTGTGTGTAGGAGAATCACAGTGTCCCAGAGAGTGTCTGTGAGTGTCCCAGACTGTGTGTTAGAGAGTCCCAGAGTGTGAGAGAGAGGGGGGATCTCAGAGAGTCCCAGAGTGTGTGTGAGAGAGAGAATCCTAGAGTGATGGTGAGAGACAATATCCCAGAGTGTGTGTGAGAGTGGGAATCCCAGAGGGTGTCTGAGAGAGGGAATCCCAGATTGTGGGTGGGAGAGGGAATTCCAGCGAGTCCCTGCGTGTGAGATAGGGAATCGCAGAATGTTTGTGAGAGAGGGAATCCTAGAGAATCCCAGAGTGTGTGTGAGAGTTTCCCAGAGTGTGTATGTGAGAGGGAATGCCAGAGTGAGTGTTGAGAGTGGGAATCCCAGCGTGTGTGTGAGAGTGGGAACCCCAGCGTGTGTGTTAGAGTGGGAATCCCAGCGTGTGTGTCAGACTGGGAATCCCAGAGAGTCCCAGAGTGTGTGTGAGAGAATCCCAGAGTGTGTGTGAGAGAGGGAATCCCAGAGAGCCAATCCCAGAGTGTGTGTGAGAGAGGGCATCCCTGGGAGTCCCAGAGTATGTGAGACGGAGTCCCCGAGTGTGTGGGAGAGAAGGAATCCCAGAGAGTCCCAGAGTGTGTGAGAGAGAGGGAATCCCAGAGTGTGTGTGAGAGAATCCCAGAGTGAGAGAGAGAGAGGGAATCCCAGAGTGTGTTTGTGTGCGAGAATCCCAGAGTGCGAGTGAGAGAGGGAATCCCAGAGAGTCCCCGAGAGTTTGTGATAGAGGGACTCCAAGAGTGTGTATGAGAGAGAGAGAATCCCAGAGAGTCCCAGAGTGTGTGTGAGAGAGGGAATCCCAGAGTGAGTGTGAGAGAATTCCAGTGTGTGTCTGTGCGTGTGTGTGTGTTTCCCGTGTGTGTGTGACAGATGGAATCCCAGATGTTGTGAGAGAGGGAATCCTAGAGAGTCCCAGAGTGTGTGTGAGCGAGGCAATCCTAGTTTGCGTGAGAGAGAGCCATCCCAGTGTATGTGTGAGAGAGGGAATACCAGCGAGTGTGTGAGAGAGGGAATCCCAGCGAGTGTGTGAGAGAGGGAATCCCCAAGTGTGTTTGAGAGAGGGAATCCCAGCGAGCGTGTTTGAGAGAGGGAATCCCCGAGTGTGTTTGAGAGAGGGAATCCCCGAGTGTGTGAGAGAGGGAATCCCCGAGAGTGTTTGAGAGAGGGAATCCCAGCGAGTATGTTTGGGAGAGGGAATCCCAGCGAGTGTGTTTGAGAGAGGGAATCCCAGCGAGTGTGTGAGAGAGAGGGAATCCCAGCGAGTGTGTGAGAGAGGGAATCCCCGAGTGTGTTTGAGAGAAGGAATCCCAGAGTGTGTGTGTGTGAGAATCCCAGAGTGTGAGAGAGAGAGGGAATCCCAGAGAGTCCCAGACTGTGTGTGTGAGAGGTAATCCCAGAGAGCGTTTGAGTGAGGGAATCCCCGAGTGTGAGAGAGAGAGGGAATCCCCGAGTGTGAGAGAGAGAGGGAATCCCAGAGAGTGTGCGTGAGGCGGACTTCCAGAGAGTGTGCGAGAGAGGGAATCCCAGAGAGTGTGCGTGAGAGTCGGAATCCCAGAGTGTGTGTGAGAGAGGGAATCCCAGAGTATGAATGAGAGGATCCCAGAGCATGCGTGTGAGTTTCCCAGAGTGTGTATGTGAGAGGGAATCCCAGAGAGACCCAGATTGTGTTTGAGAGAATCCCAGCGTGTGTGTGAGAGAGAGGGAATCCCTGAGTGTGTGTGTGAGAGGGAATCCCAGAGTGTGTGTGTGAGAGAATCCCAGAGTGTGTGAGATAGGGAATCCCATAGTGTGTGAGAGAGACGGAATCCCAAAGTGCGTGTGAGAGAGGCAGTCCCAGAGATCCCAGATTGTGTTTGAGAGAATCCCAGCGTGTGTGAGAGAGAGGGAATCCCTGTGTGTGTCTGAGATTATTCCAGAGTGTGTGTGAGAGAGGGAATCCCAGAGAGTCCCAGAGTGTCAGAGGGAATCCCAGAGTGCGTGTGTGATAGTGAATCCCTGAGTGTGTGTGTGTGAGAGAGAGGGAATCCCTGAGTGTGTGTGAGAGTGGGAATCCCTGTGTGTGTGTGTGTGTGTGTGAGAGAGAGAGAGAGAGAGAGAGAGAGAGAGAGAGAGAGAGAGAGAGAGAGAGAGAGAGAGAGAAACCAGAGTGTGTTTGTGAGAGGGAATCCCAGAGTGTATGAGAGAGAGGGAATCCCAGAGTGTCCCGGAGTGTGTGTGTGAGAGAGGGGGAATCCCAGAGTGTGTGTGTGAGAGAGGGAATCCCAGAGTGTGTGTGTGAGAGAGGGAATCCCAGAGTGTGTGTGATAGAGAGGGAATCCCAGAGAGTCCCAGAGTGTGGGTAAGAGTGGAAATCCCACAGTGTTTGAGGGAATTCCCAGAGTGTGTGAGAGAAACTCAGGGTGTTTGGACGAGGGTCCTAGCATCCCAGATTGTGTAAGGGAATCCCAGAGAGTCCCAGAATGTGAGAGAGGGAATTCCAGATTGTGTGTGTGTGTGTGTGTGTGTGTGAAAGACAATCCCAGAGTGTGTGTGGATTTCCCAGAGTGTGTGTGAGCTGAAGGGAATCTCAGAGAGTCCCTGAGTGTGTGTGAGAGTGGGAATCCCAAAGTGTGAGAGAAAGTTAGAATCCCAGAGTGTGTGTGTGAGTATCCCCGAGTGTGTGTGAGAGAGAGGGCATCCCAGAGTGTGTGTGTGAGAGGGCATCCCAGAGTGTGTGTGAGAGGGCATCCCAGAGTGTGTAAGGAAATCCCACAGTGAGTAAGAGAGAGTCCCAGAGTAAGTGAGAGAATCCCAGAAGCCTATGGTGTGTAAGGGAATCCCAAATGTAAGAGAGATTCCCTGAGTGTGCCAGTGTGTGCGAGAGAATTCCAGTGTGTGTAGGAGAATCACAGTGTCCCAGAGAGTGTCTGTGAGTGTCCCAGACTGTGTGTTAGAGAGTCCCAGAGTGTGAGAGAGAGAGGGGATCTCAGAGAGTCCCAGAGTGTGTGTGAGAGAGAGAATCCTAGAGTGATGGTGAGAGACAGTATCCCAGAGTGTGTGTGAGAGTGGGAATCCCAGAGGGTGTCTGAGAGAGGGAATCCCAGATTGTGGGTGGGAGAGGGAATTCCAGCGAGTCCCTGCGTGTGAGATAGGGAATCGCAGAATGTTTGTGAGAGAGGGAATCCTAGAGAATCCCAGAGTGTGTGTGAGAGTTTCCCAGAGTGTGTATGTGAGAGGGAATGCCAGAGTGAGTGTTGAGAGTTGAATCCCAGCGTGTGTGTGAGAGTCGGAACCCCAGCGTGTGTGTTAGAGTGGGAATCCCAGCGTGTGTGTCAGACTGGGAATCCCAGAGAGTCCCAGAGTGTGTGTGAGAGAATCCCAGAGTGTGTGTGAGAGAGGGAATCCCAGAGAGCCAATCCCAGAGTGTGTGTGAGAGAGGGCATCCCTGGGAGTCCCAGAGTATGTGAGACGGAGTCCCCGAGTGTGTGGGAGAGAAGGAATCCCAGAGAGTCCCAGAGTGTGTGAGAGAGAGGGAATCCCAGAGTGTGTGTGAGAGAATCCCAGAGTGAGAGAGAGAGAGGGAATCCCAGAGTGTGTTTGTGTGCGAGAATCCCAGAGTGCGAGTGAGAGAGGGAATCCCAGAGAGTCCCCGAGAGTTTGTGATAGAGGGACTCCAAGAGTGTGTATGAGAGAGAGAGAATCCCAGAGAGTCCCAGAGTGTGTGTGAGAGAGGGAATCCCAGAGTGAGTGTGAGAGAATCCCAGTGTGTGTCTGTGCGTGTGTGTGTGTTTCCCGTGTGTGTGTGACAGATGGAATCCCAGATGTTGTGAGAGAGGGAATCCTAGAGAGTCCCAGAGTGTGTGTGAGCGAGGCAATCCTAGTTTGCGTGAGAGAGAGCCATCCCAGTGTATGTGTGAGAGAGGGAATACCAGCGAGTGTGTGAGAGAGGGAATCCCAGCGAGTGTGTGAGAGAGGAAATCCCCAAGTGTGTTTGAGAGAGGGAATCCCAGCGAGCGTGTTTGAGAGAGGGAATCCCCGAGTGTGTTTGAGAGAGGGAATCCCCGAGTGTGTGAGAGAGGGAATCCCCGAGAGTGTTTGAGAGAGGGAATCCCAGCGAGTATGTTTGGGAGAGGGAATCCCAGCGAGTGTGTTTGAGAGAGGGAATCCCAGCGAGTGTGTGAGAGAGAGGGAATCCCAGCGAGTGTGTGAGAGAGGGAATCCCCGAGTGTGTTTGAGAGAAGGAATCCCAGAGTGTGTGTGTGTGAGAATCCCAGAGTGTGAGAGAGAGAGGGAATCCCAGAGAGTCCCAGACTGTGTGTGTGAGAGGTAATCCCAGAGAGCGTTTGAGTGAGGGAATCCCCGAGTGTGAGAGAGAGAGGGAATCCCCGAGTGTGAGAGAGAGAGGGAATCCCAGAGAGTGTGCGTGAGGCGGAATTCCAGAGAGTGTGCGAGAGAGGGAATCCCAGAGAGTGTGCGTGAGAGTCGGAATCCCAGAGTGTGTGTGAGAGAGGGAATCCCAGAGTATGAATGAGAGGATCCCAAAGCATGCGTGTGAGTTTCCCAGAGTGTGTATGTGAGAGGGAATCCCAGAGAGACCCAGATTGTGTTTGAGAGAATCCCTGCGTGTGTGTGAGAGAGAGGGAATCCCTGAGTGTGTGTGTGAGAGGGAATCCCAGAGTGTGTGTGTGAGAGAATCCCAGAGTGTGTGAGATAGGGAATCCCATAGTGTGTGAGAGAGACGGAATCCCAAAGTGCGTGTGAGAGAGGCAATCCCAGAGATCCCAGATTGTGTTTGAGAGAATCCCAGCGTGTGTGAGAGAGAGGGAATCCCTGTGTGTGTGTGAGATTATTCCAGAGTGTGTGAGAGAGAGGGAATCCCAGAGAGTCCCAGAGTGTCAGAGGAATCCCAGAGTGCGTGTGTGATAGTGAATCCCTGAGTGTGTGTGTGTGAGAGAGAGGGAATCCCTGAGTGTGTGTGAGAGAGGGAATCCCAAAGTGTAAGAGAAAGTTAGAATCCCAGAGTGTGTGTGTGAGTTTCCCAGAGTGTGTGTGAGAGAGGGCATCCCAGAGTGTGTGTGAGAGGGAATCCCAGAGAGACCCAGTTTGTGTTTGAGAGAATCCCAGCGTGTGAGAGAGAGAGGGAATCCCTGTGTGTGTGTGTGAGAGAGGGAATCCCAGAGTGTGTGTGATAGAGAGGGAATCCCAGAGAGTCCCAGAGTGTGGGTAAGAGTGGAAATCCCACAGTGTTTGAGGGAATTCCCAGAGTGTGTGAGAGAAACCCAGGGTGTTTGGACGAGGGTCCTAGCATCCCAGATTGTGTAAGGGAATCCCAGAGAGTCCCAGAATGTGAGAGAGGGAATTCCAGATTGTGTGTGTGTGTGTGTGTGTGTGTGAAAGACAATCCCAGAGTGTGTGTGGATTTCCCAGTGTGTGTGTGAGCTGAAGGGAATCTCAGAGAGTCCCTGAGTGTGTGTGAGAGTGGGAATCCCAAAGTGTGAGAGAAAGTTAGAATCCCAGAGTGTGTGTGTGAGTTTCCCCGAGTGTGTGTGAGAGAGAGGGCATCCCAGAGTGTGTGTGTGAGAGGGCATCCCAGAGTGTGTGTGAGAGGGCATCCCAGAGTGTGTAAGGAAATCCCACAGTGAGTAAGAGAGAGTCCCAGAGTAAGTGAGAGAATCCCAGAAGCCTATGGTGTGTAAGGGAATCCCAAATGTAAGAGAGATTCCCTGAGTGTGCCAGTGTGTGCGAGAGAATTCCAGTGTGTGTAAGAGAATCACAGTGTCCCAGAGAGTGTCTGTGAGTGTCCCAGACTGTGTGTTAGAGAGTCCCAGAGTGTGAGAGAGAGAGGGGATCTCAGAGAGTCCCAGAGTGTGTGTGAGAGAGAGAATCCTAGAGTGATGGTGAGAGACAGTATCCCAGAGTGTGTGTGAGAGTGGGAATCCCAGAGGGTGTCTGAGAGAGGGAATCCCAGATTGTGGGTTGGAGAGGGAATTCCAGCGAGTCCCTGCGTGTGAGATAGGGAATCGCAGAATGTTTGTGAGAGAGGGAATCCTAGAGAATCCCAGAGTGTGTGTGAGAGTTTCCCAGAGTGTGTATGTGAGAGGGAATGCCAGAGTGAGTGTTGAGAGTGGGAATCCCAACGTGTGTGTGAGAGTGGGAACCCCAGCGTGTGTGTTAGAGTGGGAATCCCAGCGTGTGTGTCAGACTGGGAATCCCAGAGAGTCCCAGAGTGTGTGTGAGAGAATCCCAGAGTGTGTGTGAGAGAGGGAATCCCAGAGAGCCAATCCCAGAGTGTGTGTGAGAGAGGGCATCCCTGGGAGTCCCAGAGTATGTGAGACGCAGTCCCCGAGTGTGTGGGAGAGAAGGAATCCCAGAGAGTCCCAGAGTGTGTGAGAGAGAGGGAATCCCAGAGTGTGTGTGAGAGAATCCCAGAGTGAGAGAGAGAGAGTGAATCCCAGAGTGTGTTTGTGTGCGAGAATCCAAGAGTGCGAGTGAGAGAGGGAATCCCAGAGAGTCCCCGAGAGTTTGTGATAGAGGGACTCCAAGAGTGTGTATGAGAGAGAGAGAATCCCAGAGAGTCCCAGAGTGTGTGTGAGAGAGGGAATCCCAGAGTGAGTGTGAGAGAATCCCAGTGTGTGTCTGTGCGTGTGTGTGTGTTTCCCAGTGTGTGTGTGACAGATTGAATCCCAGATGTTGTGAGAGAGGGAATCCTAGAGAGTCCCAGAGTGTGTGTGAGCGAGGCAATCCTAGTGTGCGTGAGAGAGAGCCATCCCAGTGTATGTGTGAGAGAGGGAATACCAGCGAGTGTGTGAGAGAGGGAATCCCTGCGAGTGTGTGAGAGAGGAAATCCCCAAGTGTGTTTGAGAGAGGGAATCCCAGCGAGCGTGTTTGAGAGAGGGAATCCCAGCGAGTGTGTGAGAGAGGGAATCCCCGAGTGTGTTTGAGAGAAGGAATCCCAGAGTGTGTGTGTGTGAGAGAATCCCAGAGTGTGAGAGAGAGAGGGAATCCCAGAGAGTCCCAGACTGTGTGTGTGAGAGGGAATCCCAGAGAGCGTTTGAGTGAGGGAATCCCCGAGTGTGTTGGATAGAAGGAATCCCAGAGTGTGTGTGTGAGAGAATCCCAAAGTGTGAGAGAGAGGGAATCCCAGAGTGTGTGCGTGAGGCGGAATCCCAGAGAGTGTGTGTGAGAGAATCCCAGAGTGTGTGTGAGAGTCGGAATCCCAGAGTTTGTGTGAGAGAGGGAATCCCAGGGAGACCCAGATTGTGTTTGAGAGAATCCCAGAGTGTGTGTGAGAGAGGGAATCCCTGAGTGTGTGTGTGAGAGAATACCAAAGTGTGTGAGAGAGAGGGAATGCCAGAGTGTGTGAGGGAGCAGGAATCCCAGATTGTATGTGAGCTGGAATCCCAGAGCATCCCAGACTGTGTGCGTGAGCGAATCCCAGACTGTGTGTGAGAGTTGGAATCCCAGACTGTGTGTGAGAGTCGGAATCCCAGACTGTGTATGAGAGAGGGAATCCCAAAGTGTGTGTGAGAGAGGGAGTCCCAGAGTGTGTATGAGAGAATCCCAGAGTGTGTGTGACATTTTCCCGAGTGTGTGTGAGAGATGCAATCCCAGAGATCCCAGATTGTGTTTGAGAGAATCCCAGCTTGTGTGAGAGAGATGGAATCCCTGTGTGAGTGTGAGATTATTCCAGAGTGTGTGAGAGAGAGGGAATCCCAGAGAGTCCCAGAGTGTGTGTGAGAGAGGGGGAATCCCAGAGAGTCCCAGAGTGTCAGAGGGAATCCCAGAGTGCGTGTGTGATAGTGAATCCCTGAGTGTGTGTGTGTGTGAGAGAGGGAATCCCTGAGTGTGTGTGAGAGAGGGAATCCCAAAGTGTGTGTGAGAGGGAATCACAGAGAGACCCAGTTTGTGTTTGAGAGAATCCCAGCGTATGAGAGAGAGAGGGAATCCCTGTGTGTGTGTGTGTGTGTGTGTGTGTGTGAGAGAGAGAGAGAGAGAGAGAGAGAGAGAGAGAGAGAGAGAGAGAGAGAAAACCAGAGTGTGTTTGTGAGAGGGAATCCCAGAGTGTATGAGAGAGAGGGAATCCCAGAGTGTCCCGGAGTGTGTGTGTGAGAGAGGGGGAATCCCAGAGTGTGTGTGTGAGAGAGGGAATCCCAGAGTGTGTGTGTGAGAGAGGGAATCCCAGAGTGTGTGTGATAGAGAGGGAATCCCAGAGAGTCCCAGAGTGTGGGTAAGAGTGTAAATCCCACAGTGTTTGAGGGAATTCCCAGAGTGTGTGAGAGAAACTCAGGGTGTTTGGACGAGGGTCCTAGCATCCCAGATTGTGTAAGGGAATCCCAGAGAGTCCCAGAATGTGAGAGAGGGAATTCCAGAGTGTGTGTGTGTGTGTGTGTGTGTGTGAAAGACAATCCCAGAGTGTGTGTGGATTTCCCAGAGTGTGTGTGAGCTGAAGGGAATCTCAGAGAGTCCCTGAGTGTGTGTGAGAGTGGGAATCCCAAAGTGTGAGAGAAAGTTAGAATCCCAGAGTGAGTGTGTGAGTATCCCCGAGTGTGTGTGAGAGAGAGGGCATCCCAGAGTGTGTGTGTGAGAGGGCATCCCAGAGTGTGTGTGAGAGGGCATCCCAGAGTGTGTAAGGAAATCCCACAGTGAGTAAGAGAGAGTCCCAGAGTAAGTGAGAGAATCCCAGAAGCCTATGGTGTGTAAGGGAATCCCAAATGTAAGAGAGATTCCCTGAGTGTGCCAGTGTGTGCAAGAGAATTCCAGTGTGTGTAGGAGAATCACAGTGTCCCAGAGAGTGTCTGTGAGTGTCCCAGACTGTGTGTTAGAGAGTCCCAGAGTGTGAGAGAGAGAGGGGATCTCAGAGAGTCCCAGAGTGTGTGTGAGAGAGAGAATCCTAGAGTGATGGTGAGAGACAGTATCCCAGAGTGTGTGTGAGAGTGGGAATCCCAGAGGGTGTCTGAGAGAGGGAATCCCAGATTGTGGGTGGGAGAGGGAATTCCAGCGAGTCCCTGCGTGTGAGATAGGGAATCGCAGAATGTTTGTGAGAGAGGGAATCCTAGAGAATCCCAGAGTGTGTGTGAGAGTTTCCCAGAGTGTGTATGTGAGAGGGAATGCCAGAGTGAGTGTTGAGAGTGGGAATCCCAGCGTGTGTGTGAGAGTGGGAACCCCAGCGTGTGTGTTAGAGTGGGAATCCCAGCGTGTGTGTCAGACTGGGAATCCCAGAGAGTCCCAGAGTGTGTGTGAGAGAATCCCAGAGTGTGCGTGAGAGAGGGAATCCCAGAGAGCCAATCCCAGAGTGTGTGTGAGAGAGGGCATCCCTGGGAGTCCCAGAGTATGTGAGACGGAGTCCCCGAGTGTGTGGGAGAGAAGGAATCCCAGAGAGTCCCAGAGTGTGTGAGAGAGAGGGAATCCCAGTGTGTGTGTGAGAGAATCCCAGAGTAAGAGAGAGAGAGGGATTTCCAGAGTGTGTTTGTGTGCGAGAATCCCAGAGTGCGAGTGAGAGAGGGAATCCCAGAGAGTCCCCGAGAGTTTGTGATAGAGGGACTCCAAGAGTGTGTATGAGAGAGAGAGAATCCCAGAGAGTCCCAGAGTGTGTGTGAGAGAGGGAATCCCAGAGTGAGTGTGAGAGAATCCCAGTGTGTGTCTGTGCGTGTGTGTGTGTTTCCCGTGTGTGTGTGACAGATGGAATCCCAGATGTTGTGAGAGAGGGAATCCTAGAGAGTCCCAGAGTGTGTGTGAGCGAGGCAATCCTAGTTTGCGTGAGAGAGAGCCATCCCAGTGTATGTGTGAGAGAGGGAATACCAGCGAGTGTGTGAGAGAGGGAATCCCAGCGAGTGTGTGAGAGAGGGAATCCCCAAGTGTGTTTGAGAGAGGGAATCCCAGCGAGCGTGTTTGAGAGAGGGAATCCCCGAGTGTGTTTGAGAGAGGGAATCCCCGAGTGTGTGAGAGAGGGAATCCCCGAGAGTGTTTGAGAGAGGGAATCCCAGCGAGTATGTTTGGGAGAGGGAATCCCAGCGAGTGTGTTTGAGAGAGGGAATCCCAGCGAGTGTGTGAGAGAGAGGGAATCCCAGCGAGTGTGTGAGAGAGGGAATCCCCGAATGTGTTTGAGAGAAGGAATCCCAGAGTGTGTGTGTGTGAGAATCCCAGAGTGTGAGAGAGAGAGGGAATCCCAGAGAGTCCCAGACTGTGTGTGTGAGAGGTAATCCCAGAGAGCGTTTGAGTGAGGGAATCCCCGAGTGTGAGAGAGAGAGGGAATCCCCGAGTGTGAGAGAGAGAGGGAATCCCAGAGAGTGTTCGTGAGGCGGAATTCCAGAGAGTGTGCGAGAGAGGGAATCCCAGAGAGTGTGCGTGAGAGTCGGAATCCCAGAGTGTGTGTGAGAGAGGGAATCCCAGAGTATGAATGAGAGGATCCCAAAGCATGCGTGTGAGTTTCCCAGAGTGTGTATGTGAGAGGGAATCCCAGAGAGACCCAGATTGTGTTTGAGAGAATCCCAGCGTGTGTGTGAGAGAGAGGGAATCCCTGAGTGTGTGTGTTAGAGAATCCCAAAGTGTGTGAGAGAGAGGGAATGCCAGAGTGTGAGAGAGAGCAGGAATCCCAGATTGTGTGTGAAAGGGAATCCCAGAGCGTCCCAGAGTGTGTGCGTGAGCGAATCCCAGACTGTGTGTGAGAGTCGGAATCCTAGACTGTGTATGAGAGCGGGAACCACAGCGAATGAATGAGAGAATCCCAAAGTGTGTGTGCGAGTTTCCCAGAGTGTGTATGTGAGAGGGAATCCCAGAGAGTGTGTGAGAGAGGGAATCCCAGAAAGTGTGTGTGAGAGAATCCCAGAGTGTGTGTGTGAGAGAGGGAATCCCAGAGTGTGTGTGTGGGAGAGGGAGTCCCAGAGTGTGTGTGTGAGAGAGGGAGTCCCAGAGTGTGTGTGTGAGAGAGGGAGTCCCAGAGTGTGTGTGTGAGAGAGGGAGTCCCAGAGTGTGTGTGTGAGAGAGGGAATCCCCGAGTGTGTGTGAGAGAGAGGGAATCCCAGAGAGTCGCAGAGTGTGGGTAAGAGTGGAAATCCCACAGTGTTTGAGGGAATTCCCAGAGTGTGTGAGAGAAAACCAGGGTGTTTGGGCGCGGGTCCTAGCATCCCAGATTGTGTAAGGGAATCCCAGAGAGTCCTAGAATGTGAGAGAGGGAATCCCAGAGAGTATGTGAGAGAGAGCATCCCAGTGTGTGTGAGAGAGAGGGAATCCCAGGGTGTGTGGGAGAGTGGGCATCCCAGAGAATCCAGGAGTGTGTTT
Organism: Chiloscyllium punctatum; assembly: GCF_047496795.1. Lineage (NCBI taxonomy): Eukaryota > Metazoa > Chordata > Chondrichthyes > Orectolobiformes > Hemiscylliidae > Chiloscyllium > Chiloscyllium punctatum. The sequence goes on from NW_027310052.1 coordinate 36,373, forward strand.
GTTTGTGAGAGAATCCCAGAGTGTGTGTGTGTGTGTGAGAGAGAGATTCCCAGAGTGTGTGTGTGAGAGGGAATCCCAGAGAGCCCCAGAGTGTGTGTGAGAGAGGGAATCCCAGAGTGTGTGAGAGAGGGATTCCCAGAGGGTTTGTGTCAGAGAGGGAATCCCAGAGTGTGGAAGAGAAAGGGAATCCCAGAGTATGAATGAGAGAGTCCCAAAGTATGCGTGTGAGTTTCCCAGAGTGTGTATGTGAGAGGGAATCCCAGAGAGTCCCCGAGAGTGTGTGATAGAGGGAATCCAAGGGTGTGTGTGAGCGAGAGAGAATCCGGGAGAGTCCCAGATTGTGTGAGAGAGTGGGAATTCCAGCGTGTGTGCGAGTTTCCCAGAGTGTGTGTGAGAGAGGGAATCCCTGAGTGTGTGAGAGAGGGAATCCCATAGTGTGTGAGAGAGACGGAATCCCAGAATGTGTGTGAGAGAGGGAATCCCAGAGCGTCACAGAGTGTGTGTGTGAGCGAATCCCAGACTGTGTGTGAGAGTCGGAATCCCAGAGTGTGTATGAGAGAGGGAATCCCCGAGGGTCCTAGCGTCCCAGATTGTGTAAGGGAATCCCAGAGAGTCCCAGAATCTTAGAGAGGGAATTCCAGAGTGTGTGAGTGTGAGAAAGAGAGAATCCCAGAGTGTGTGTGGGTTTCCCAGAGTGTGTTTGAGAGAGAGGATCCCAGAGTGTGTGTGAGCTGAAGGGAATCTCAGAGAGTCCCTGAGTGTGTGTGAGAGTGGGAATCCCAAAGTGTGAGAGAAAGTTAGAATCCCAGAGTGTGTGTGTGAGTTTCCCAGTGTGTTTGCGAGAGAGAATCCCAGAGTGTGTGTGTGTGAGACAGAATCCCAGAGTGTGTGAGAGCGGGAATCCCAGAGTGTGTAAGGGAATCTCAGTGTGTCCCCGAGTGTGTTAGGGATTCCTAGAGTGTGTGAGAGAGTCCCAGAGTGTGAGACAGAATCGCACAGCATGTAAGGGAATCCCACAGTGAGTAAGAGAGAGTCCCAAAGTATGTGAGAGAGTCCCAGAAGCCTATGGTGTGTAAGGGAATCCCAAATGTAAGAGAGATTCCCTGCGTGTGCCAGTGTGTACGAGAGACTTCCAGTGTGTGTAAGAGAATCACAGTGTCCCAGAGTGTGTCTGTGAGTGTCCCAGACTGTGTGTGAGAGAGTCCCAGAGTGTGAGAGAGAGAGAGGGTCCCAGAAAGTCCCAGAATGTGTGTGAGAGAGAGAATCCCAGAGTGATGGTGAGAGAGAGTATCCCAGAGTGTGTGTGAGATGGGAGTCCCAGAGGGTGTCTGAGAGAGGGAATACCAGATTGTGCGTGAGAGAGGGAATTCCAACGAGTCCCTGTGTGTGAGAGAGGGAATCCCAGAGAGTTCCAGATTGTGTGTGAGAGAATCCCAGCGTGTGTGAGAGAGAGGGAATCCCAGAGAGTCCCAGAGAGTGTGTGTGAGCGAATCCCAGACTCTGTGAGTGTCGGAATCCCAGAGTGTGTATGCGAGTTTCACAGAGCGTTTGTGAGAGAGGGAGTCCCAGGGTGTGTGTGAGAGAGGGAGTCCCAGGGTGTGTGTGAGAGAGGGAATCCCAGAGCGTGTGTGAGAGAGGGAATCCCAGAGCGTGTGTGAGAGAGGGAATCCCAGAGCGTGTGTGAGAGAGGGAATCCCAGAGCGTGTGAGAGAGAGGACATCCCAGAGAGTCCCAGAGTGTGTGTGAGAGAATCCCAGTGTGTGTGTGTGTGTGTGTGTGTGTGTGTGTGTGTGTGTGTGTGTGTGTGTGTTTGTATGTGTGTGTGTGTGTGTGTGTGTGAGGGAACCCCAGATTGTGTGTGTGAGAGAGAGAATCCCAGATTGTGTGTGTGTGAGAGGGAATCCCAGAGTGTGTGTGAGAGAATCCCAGAGTGAGTGTGTATGTTTCCCAGGGTGTTGTGCGAGAGAGGGAGTCCCAGGGTGTTGTGCGAGAGAGGGAGTCCCAGGGTGTGTGTTAGAGAGGGAGTCCCAGGGTGTGTGTTAGAGAGGGAGTCCCAGGGTGTGTGTGAGAGAGGGAGTCCCAGGGTGTGTGTGAGAGAGGGCATCCCTGAGAGTCCCAGAGTGTGTGTGAGAGAATCCCAGAGTGTGTTTGAGATAGGGTGTCCCCGAGTGTGGGGGAGAGAAGGAATCCCAGAGTGTCCCAGAGTGTGTGTGTGAGAGAGGGAATCCCCGAGTGTGTGTGTGAGAGAGGGAATCCCCGAGTGTGTGTGTGAGAGAGGGCATCCCCGAGTGTGTGTGTGAGAGAAGGAATCCCCGAGTGTGTGTGTGAGAGAGGGAATCCCCGAGTGTGTGTTTGAGAGAGGGAATCCCCGAGTGTGTGTGTGAGAGAGGGAATCCCCGAGTGTGTGTGAGAGAGGGAATCCCAGAGAGTCGCAGAGTGTGTGTGAGAGATTCCCAGAGTGTGTGTGAGAGTGGGAATCCCAGAGTGTCCCAGAGTGCGTGTGAGAGATTCCCAGAGTGTGTTTGGGAGAGAGCCAATGGAAGAGTGAGTGTGAGAGAGGGAAGCCCAGAGTGTGCGTGACAGTGGGAATCCCAGAGTGTCCCAGAGTGTGTGTGAGAGAATCCCAGAGTGTGTGAGAGAGGGAATCCCAGAGAGTGTGATAGAGAGGGAATCCCAGAGATTGTGTGAGAGAGGGAATCCCAGAGAGTGTGAGAAAGATGGAATTCCAGAGTGTGTGAGAGAGAGGGAATCCCAGAGAGTCCTAGAGTGCGTGAGAGAGAGCCAATCCCATAGAGTGTGTGAGAGAGGGCATCCCTGAGAGTCCCAGAATGTTTGTGAGAGAATCCCAGAGTGTGTGTGTGTGTTTCCCAGAGTGTGTGTGAGAGATGGAATCCCAGAGTATGTGTGAGAGAGGGAATCACAGAGTGTGTGTGAGAGGGGGAATCCCAGAGTGTTTGTGAGAGTGGGAATCCCAGTGAGACCCAGAGTGTGTGTGAGAGAGAGAGGGCATCTCAGAGAGTCCGTGCGTGAGTGTGAGAGAATCCCAGAGTGAATGTGTTTGTTTCCCAGAGTGTGTGTGAGAGAGGGAATCCCAGAGAGTCCCAGAGTGTGTGTGAGAGAGGGAATCCTTGAGTGCGTGAGAGAGAGCCAATCCCAGAGTGTGTGTGAGAGAGGGCATCCCATAGTGTGTGATAGAGACGGAATGCCAGAGAGTGTGTGATAGAGAGGGAATGCCAGAGAGTCCCAGAGTGTGTGTGAGAGAGGGAATCCTAGAGTGCGTGAGAGAGTGCCAATCCCAGAGTGTTTGTGAGAGGATCCCAGAGTGTGTGTGTGTGAGTTTCCCAGAGTGTGTGGGAAAGAGGGCATCCCAGAGAATCCAGGAGTGTGTTTGTGTGTGAGAGGGAATCCGAGGGAGTCCCAGATTGTGTGTGAGAGTGGGAATCCCAGAGAGACCAAGAGTGTGTGTGAGAGAATCCCACAGTGTGTGAGAGAGAGGCAATCCCAGAAAGTGTGTGAGGGAATCTCAGATTGTGTGTGTGAGAGGGAATCTCAGATTGTGTGTGTGTGAGAGAGAATCTCAGATTGTGTGTGGGAGAGGGAATCCCGGCGTGAGTGTGAGAGTGGGAATCCCAGAGTATGTGCGAGTTTCCACGAGTGTGTGAGAGAAAAGGAATCCCAGATAGTCCCAGAGTGTGTGTGTGAGAGAATCCCCGAGTGTGTGTGAGAGTCGGAATCCCAGAGTGTGTGTCCGAGTTTCATACAGTGTTTGTGAGAGATGGAGTCCCATGGTGTGTGTGAGAGAGGGAATGCCAGATTATGTTTGAGACTCGGCATCCCAGAGTAAGAATGAGAGAATCCCAAAGTATGCATGCGAGTTTCCCAGAGTGTGTATGTCAGTGGAAATGCCAGAGTGAGTGTTGAGAGAGGCAATCCCAGAGTGTGTGTCAGACTGGGAATCCCAGAGAGTCCCAGAGTGTGAGAGAGGAAATCCCAGAGAGTCCCAGAGTATGTGTGTGAGGGAGAGGGAATCCCAGAGAGTCCCAGATTGTGTCAGAGAGTGGGAATTCCAGTGTGTGTCCGAGTTTCCCAGGAGTGTGTGTGAGAGACGGAATCCCTCAGTGTGTGAGACAAACGGAATCACAGAGTGTGTGTGTGAGGGAATCCCAGAGAGTCCCAGAGTGTATGTGTGAGCGAATCCTAGACTGTGTGTGAGAGTCGGAATCCCAGAGTGTGTATGCGAGAGAGAATCCCAGAGTATGAATGAGAGAATCCAAAGGTGTGAGTGCGAGTTTCCCAGAGCGAGTGTTGAGAGAGGGAATCCCAGAGTGTGTGTGAGAGAGGGAATCCCAGAGTGTCCCAGAGTGTGTGTGAGATTATTCCAGAGTGTGTGAGAGAGAGGGAATCCCAGCAGAGTCCTAGAGTATGTGTGAAAGAGGGAATCCCAGGGTGTGTGTGAGACAATCCCAGAGTGAGTGTGAGAGAGGGGGAATTCCAGAGTGTGTGAGATAGAGGGAATCCCAGAGTGTGTTTGAGAGAGGGTGTCCCCAAGTGTGGGGGAGAGAAGGAATCCCAGAGTGTCCCAGAGTGTGTGTCTGAGAGAATCCCAGAGTGTGTGTCTGAGAGAATCCCAGAGTGTGTGTGTGAGAGGGAATCCCCGAGTGTGTGTGTGAGAGAGAGGGAATCCCAGAGTGTGTGCGAGAGTGGGAATCCCAGAGTGTGCGTGAGAGAGGTCATCCGTGAGAGTCCCAGAGTGTGTGTGAGAGAATCCCAGAGTGTGTGTGTGTGTGTGTGTGTGTTTCCCAGAGTGTGTGAGAGAGAGGGAATCCCAGAGTGTGCGTGAGAGAGGGCATCCGTGAGAGTCCCAGAGTGTGTGTGAGAGATTTCCAGAGTGTGTGTGAGAGAGGGAATCCCAGAGTGTGCGTGAGAGAGGGCATCCGTGAGAGTCCCAGAGTGGGTGTGAGAGAATCCCAGAGTGTGTGTGTGTGTGTGTGTGTGTGTGTGTGTGTGTGTGTGTGTGTGTGTTTCCCAGAGTATGTGAGAGAGAGGTAATCCCAGAGTGAGTGTGAGAATGGGGGAATCCCAGAGTGTGTGAGTGAGGGCAATTCCCAGAGTGTGTGTGAGAGAGAGAATCCCAGAGAGTCCCACAATTTGTGTGAGATAGAGGGAATCCCAGAGTGTGTGTGCCAGTTTCCCAGAGTGTTTGAGAGAGAGGGAATCCCCGAGTGTGTTTGAGAGAGGGAATCCCAGAGAGTCCCCGTGTGTGTGAGAGAGAGGGAATCCCAGAGTGAGGGTAAGAGTGGAAGTCCCAGAGTGTTTCAGGGAATTCCCAGAGTGTGTAAGAGAAACCCAGAGTGTTTGTGAGAGAGAGAATCCCAGAGTGTGTGTGAGAGTGGGAATCCCAAACTGTGAGAGAAAGTTAGATCCCCAGAGTGTGTGTGTGAGTTTCCAAGTGTGTTTGTGAGAGAGAGAATCTGAGATTGTGTGTGAGAGAGGGAATCGCAGAGTGTGTAAGAGAACCTCAGAGTGTGTAAGGAAATCCCAGTGTGTCCCCGAGTGTGTTAGGGATTCCGAGAGTGTGTGAGAGAATCACAGAGAGTCCCAGAGTGTGAGAGAGAATCCCAGAGCGTGTAAGGGAATCCCACACTGAGTAAGAGAGAGTCCCAAAGTAAGTGAGAGAGTCCCAGAAGCCTATGGTGTGTAAGGGAATCCCAAATGTAAGAGAGATTCCCTGAGTGTGCCAGAGTGTGCGAGAGAATTCCAGTGTGTGTATGAGAATCACAGTGTCCCAGAGTGTGTGTGAGAGTCCTAGACTGTGTGTGAGGGAGAGAATCTCAGAGTGATGATGAGAGAGAGAGAATCCCAGAGTGATGGTGAGAGACAGTATCCCAGAGTGTTTGTGAGAGTGGGAATCCCAGAGGGTGTCTGAGAGAGGGAATCCCAGATTGTGTGTGAGAGAGGGAATCCCAGAGTCCCAGGGTGTGTGTGAGAGAGGGAATCCCAGAGTGAGTGTGAGAGAATCCCTGTGTGTGTGTGTGTGTGTTTCCCAGAGTGTGTGTGACAGATGGAATCCCAGATGTTGTGAGAGAGGGAATCCTAGAGAGTCCCAGAGTGTGTGTGAGAGAGGCCATCCTATAGTGCGTGAGAGAGAGCCATCCCAGAGAGTGTGTGAGAGAGGGAATCCCAGCGAGTGTGTGAGAGAGGGAATCCCAGCGAGTGTGTTTGAGAGAGGGAATCCCAGCGAGTGTGTGAGAGAGGGCATCCCAGAGTGTGTGTGAGAGGGAATCCCAGAGAGACCCAGATTGTGTTTGAGAGAATCCCAGCGTGTGAGAGAGAGAGGGAATCCCTGTGTGTGTGTGTGTGTGTGTGTGTGTGTGTGTGTGTGTGTGTGTGTGTGTGTGTGTGTGTGTGAGAGAGAGAGAGAGAAAACCAGAGTGTGTTTGTGAGAGGGAATCCCAGAGTGTATGAGAGAGAGGGAATCCCAGAGTGTCCCGGAGTGTGTGTGTGAAAGAGGGGGAATCCCAGAGTGTGTGTGAGAGAGAGGGAATCCCAGAGTGTGTGTGTGTGAGAGAGGGAATCCCAGAGTGTGTGTGAGAGAGAGGGAATCCCTGAGTGTGTGTGATTGAGAGGGAATCCCAGAGAGTCCCAGAGCGTGGGTAAGAGTGGAAATCCCACAGTGTTTGAGGGAATTCCCAGAGTGTGTGAGAGAAACCCAGGGTGTTTGGACGAGGGTCCTAGCATCCCAGATTGTGTAAGGGAATCCCAGAGAGTCCCAGAATGTGAGAGAGGGAATTCCAGTGTGTGTGTGTGTGTGTGTGTAAAAGAGAATCCCAGAGTGTGTGTGGGTTTCCCAGAGTGTGTGTGAGCTGAAGGGAATCTCAGAGAGTCCCTGAGTGTGTGAGAGAGTGGGAATCCCAAAGTGTGAGAGAAAGTTAGAATACCAGAGTGTGTGTGTGAGTTTCCCCGAGTGTGTGTGAGAGAGAGGGCATCCCAGAGTGTGTGTGTGAGAGGGCATCCCAGTGTGTGTGTGAGAGGGCATCCCAGAGTGTGTAAGGAAATCCCACAGTGAGTAAGAGAGAGTCCCAGCGTAAGTGAGAGAATTCCAGAAGCCTATAGTGTGTAAGGGAATCCCAAATGTAAGAGAGATTCCCTGAGTGTGCCAGTGTGTGTAAGAGAATCACAGTGTCCCAGAGAGTGTCTGTGAGTGTCCCAGACTGTGTGTTAGAGAGTCCCAGAGTGTGAGAGAGAGAGGGGATCCCAGAGAGTCCCAGAGTGTGTGTGAGAGAGAGAATCCCAGAGTGATGGTGAGAGACAGTATCCCAGAGTGTGTGTGAGAGTGGGAATCCCAGAGGGTGTCTGAGAGAGGGAATCCCAGATTGTGGGTGGGAGAGGGAATTCCAGCGAGTCCCTGTGTGTGAGATAGGGAATCGCAGATTGTGTGTGAGGGAATCCCAGAGTGTGTGAGAGAGTGTCCCAGAGTGGGAATTCCAGAGTGTGTGTGAGAGAGGGAATTCCAGAGTGTGTGTGAGAGAGGGAATTCCAGAGAGCTCCAGGTTGTGTGTGAGAGAATCCCAGCGTGTGTGTGAGAGAGGGAATCCCAGAGAGCCAATCCCAGAATGTGTGTGAGAGAGGGCATCCCTGGGAGTCCCAGAGTATGTGAGAGGGAGTCCCCGAGTGTGTAGGAGAGAAGGAATCCCAGAGAGTCCCAGAGTGTGTATCAGAGAATCCCAGAGTGTGTGAGAGAGAGGGAATCCCAGAGTGTGTGTGAGAGAATCCCAGAGTGTGAGAGAGAGAGGGAATCCCAGAGTGTGTTTGTGTGCTGGAATCCCAGAGTGTGTGAGAGAGCAGGAATCCCAGATTGTATGTGAGCGGGAATCCCAGAGCGTCCCAGAGTGTGTGCGTGAGCGAATCCCAGACTGTGTGTGAGAGTCGGAATCCCAGACTGTGTATGAGAGAGGGAATCCCAGACTGTGTATGAGAGAGGGAATCCCAGAGTGTGTATGAGAGCGGGAATCACAGCGAATGAATGAGAATCCCAAAGTGTGTGCGCGAGTTTCCCAGAGTGTGTATGTGAGAGGGAATCCCAGAGTGTGTGCGTGAGGCGGAATCCCAGAGAGTGTGTGAGAGAGGGAATCCCAGAGAGTGTGTGGGAGAGAATCCCATAGTGTGTGAGATAGGGAATCCCATAGTGTGTGAGAGAGACGGAATCCCAAAGTGTGTGTGAGAGAGGGAATCCAAGAGAGTCCCAGAGTGTGTATGAGAGAATCCCAGAGCGTGTGTGACATTTTCCCGAGTGTGTGTGAGAGAGGCAATCCCAGAGATCCCAGATTGTGTTTGAGAGAATCCCAGCGTGTGTGAGAGAGAGGGAATCCCTGTGTGTGTGTGAGATTATTCCAGAGTGTGTGAGAGAGAGGGAATCCCAGAGAGCCCCAGAGTGTGTGTGAGAGAGGGGGAATCCCAGAGAGTCGCAGAGTGTCAGAGGGAATCCCAGAGTGTGTGTGTGATAGTGAATCCCTGAGTGTGTGTGTGAGAGAGGGAATCCCTGAGTGTGTGTGTGAGAGAGGGAATCCCTGAGTGTGTGTGAGAGAGGGAATCCCAAAGTGTGAGAGAAAGTTAGAATCCCAGAGTGTGTTTGTGAGAGGGAATCCCAGAGTGTATGAGAGAGAGGGAATCCCAGAGTGTCCCGGAGTGTGTGTGTGAGAGAGGGAATCCCAGAGTGTATGTGAGAGAGAGGGAATCCCAGAGTGTGTGTGAGAGAGAGGGAATCCCAGAGTGTGTGTGAGAGAATCCCAGAGTGTGAGAGAGAGAGGGAATCCCAGAGTGTGTTTGTGTGCGGGAATCCCAGAGAGTCCCCGAGTGTTTGTGATAGAGGGACTCCAAGAGTGTGTATGAGAGAGAGAGAATCTGAGAGAGTCCCAGATTTTGTGTGAGAGAGGGAATCCCAGAGTCCCAGGGTGTGTGTGAGAGAGGGAATCCCAGATGTTGTGAGAGAGGGAATCCTAGAGAGTCCCAGAGTGTGTGTGAGAGAGGCAATCCTAGAGTGCGTGAGAGAAAGCCATCCCAGAGTGTGTGTGAGAGAGGGAATCCAAGAGAGTGTGTGAGAGAGGGCATCCCAGAGAATCCCAGAGAGTGTGTGTGTGAGAGGGAGGCCCAGGGTGTGTGTGTGTGTGAGAGAGGGAGTCCCAGAGAGTGTGTGATCGATGGAATCCAAGAGTGTATGTGAGAGAGAGAGAATCTGAGAGAGTCCCCGCGCGCGTGAGAGCATGGGAGTCCCAGCGCGCCCGAGAGCGTAAGATAGAGAGCCAATCCCAGCGCGCCCCAGAGCATGTGAGAGGGAGAGCCAATCCCAGAGAGCCCCAGAGTATGTAAGAGGGAGTCCCCGAGTGTGTGGGAGAGAAGGAATCCCAGAGAGTCCCAGAGTGTGTATCAGAGAATCCCAGAGTGTGTGAGAGAGAGGGAACCCCAGAGTGTGTGTGAGAGAATCCCAGAGTGTGTGTGAGAGGATCCCAGAGTGAGAGAGAGAGAGAGGGAATCCCAGAGAGTCCCCGAGAGTTTGTGATAGAGGGACTCCAAGAGTGTGTATGAGAGAGAGAGAATCCGAGAGAGTCCCAGATTTTGTGGGAGAGTGGGAATCCCAGAGAGTCCCAGAATGTGTGTGACAGAGGGAATCCCAGAATTAGTGTGAGAGAATCCCAGTGTGTGTGCGTGTGTGTGTGTGTGTTTCCCAGTGTGTGTGTGACAGATGGAATCCCAGATGTTGTGAGAGAGGGAATCCTAGAGAGTCCCAGAGTGCGTGTGAGAGAGGCAATCCTATAGTGCGTGAGAGAGAGCCATCCCAGAGAGTGTGTGAGAGAGGGAATCCCAGCGAGTGTTTGAGAGAGGGAATCCCCGAGTGTGTTTGAGAGAGGGAATCCCCGAGTGTGTTTGAGAGAGGGAATCCCAGAGTGTGTGTGTGTGAGAATCCCAGAGTGTGAGAGAGAGAGGGAATCCCAGAGAGTTCCAGAGTGTGTGTGTGAGCGAATCCCAAAGTGTGAGAGAGAGGGAATCCCAGAGTGTGTGCGTGAGGCGGAATCCCAGAGTTTGTGTGAGAGTCAGAATCCCAGAGTTTGTGTGAGAGAGGGAATCCCAGGGAGACCCAGATTGTGTTTGAGAGAATCCCAGCGTGTGTGTGAGAGAGGGAATCCCTGAGTGTGTGTGTGAGAGAATCCCAGAGTGTGTGAGAGAGCAGGAATCCCAGATTGTATGTGAGCGGAATCCCAGAGCGTCCCAGAGTGTGTGCGTGAGTGAATCCCAGACTGTGTGTGAGAGTCGGAATCCCAGACTGTGTATGAGAGAGGGAATCCCAGACTGTGTATGAGAGAGGGAATCCCAGAGTGTGTATGAGAGCGGGAATCACAGCGAATGAATGAGAATCCCAAAGTGTGTGCGCGAGTTTCCCAGAGTGTGTATGTGAGAGGGAATCCCAGAGTGTGTGCGTGAGGCGGAATCCCAGAGAGTGTGTGAGAGAGGGAATCCCAGAGAGTGTGTGGGAGAGAATCCCATAGTGTGTGAGATAGGGAATCCCATAGTGTGTGAGAGAGACGGAATCCCAAAGTGTGTATGAGAGAGGGAATCCAAGAGAGTCCCAGAGTGTGTATGAGAGAATCCCAGAGCGTGTGTGACATTTTCCCGAGTGTGTGTGAGAGAGGCAATCCCAGAGATCCCAGATTGTGTTTGAGAGAATCCCAGCGTGTGTGAGAGAGAGGGAATCCCTGTGTGTGTGTGAGATTATTCCAGAGTGTGTGAGAGAGAGGGAATCCCAGAGAGCCCCAGAGTGTGTGTGAGAGAGGGGGAATCCCAGAGAGTCGCAGAGTGTCAGAGGGAATCCCAGAGTGTGTGTGTGATAGTGAATCCCTGAGTGTGTGTGTGAGAGAGGGAATCCCTGAGTGTGTGTGTGAGAGAGGGAATCCCTGAGTGTGTGTGAGAGAGGGAATCCCAAAGTGTGAGAGAAAGTTAGAATCCCAGAGTGTGTTTGTGAGAGGGAATCCCAGAGTGTATGAGAGAGAGGGAATCCCAGAGTGTCCCGGAGTGTGTGTGTGAGAGAGGGGGAATCCCAGAGTGTGTGTGTGAGAGAGGGAATCCCAGAGTGTGTGTGAGAGAGAGGGAATCCCAGAGTGTGTGTGAGAGAGAGGGAATCCCAGAGTGTGTGTGAGAGAATCCCAGAGTGAGAGAGAGAGAGGGAATCCCAGAGGGTGTTTGTGTGCGGGAATCCCAGAGAGTCCCCGAGTGTTTGTGATAGAGGGACTCCAAGAGTGTGTATGAGAGAGAGAGAATCTGAGAGAGTCCCAGATTGTGTGTGCGAGAGGGAATCCCAGAGTCCCAGATTGTGTGTGAGAGAGGGAATCCCAGAGTCCCAGGGTGTGTGTGAGAGAAGGAATCCCAGAGTGAGTGTGAGAGAATCCCAGTGTGTGTGTGTGTGTGTGTGTGTGTGTTTCCCAGAGTGTGTGTAACAGATGGAATCCCAGATGTTGTGAGAGAGGGAATCCTAGAGAGTCCCAGAGTGTGTGTGAGAGAGGCAATCCTAGAGTGCGTGAGAGAGAGCCGTCCCAGAGTGTGTGTGAGAGAGGGAATCCCAGAGAATCCCAGAGAGTGTGTGTGTGAGAGGGAGGCCCAGGGTGTGTGTGTGTGTGAGAGAGGGAGTCCCAGAGAGTGTGTGATAGATGGAATCCAAGAGTGTATGTGAGAGAGAGAGAATCTGAGAGAGTCCCCGCGCGCGTGAGAGCATAGGAGTCCCAGCGCGCCCGAGAGCGTAAGATAGAGAGCCAATCCCAGCGCGCCCCAGAGCTTGTGAGAGGGAGAGCCAATCCCAGAGAGCCCCAGAGTATGTAAGAGGGAGTCCCCGAGTGTGTGGGAGAGAAGGAATCCCAGAGAGTCCCAGAGTGTGTATCAGAGAATCCCAGAGTGTGTGAGAGAGAGGGAACCCCAGAGTGTGTGTGAGAGAATCCCAGAGTGAGAGAGAGAGAGGGAATCCCAGAGTGTGTTTGTGTGCGAGAATCCCAGAGTGCAGTGAGAGAGGGAATCCCAGAGAGTCCCCGAGAGTTTGTGATAGAGGGACTCCAAGAGTGTGTATGAGAGAGAGAGAATCCGAGAGAGTCCCAGATTTTGTGGGAGAGTGGGAATCCCAGAGAGTCCCAGAGTGTGTGTGACAGAGGGAATCCCAGAATGAGTGTCAGAGAATCCCAGTGTGTGTGCGTGTTTCCCAGTGTGACAGATGGAATCCCAGATGTTGTGAGAGAGGGAATCCTAGAGAGTCCCAGAGTGTGTGTGAGAGAGGCAATCCTATAGTGCGTGAGAGAGGGAATCCCAGCGAGTGTGTGAGAGAGGGAATCCCAGCGAGTGTGTTTGAGAGTGGGAATCCCAGCGAGTGTGTGAGAGAGGGAATCCCAGCGAGTGTGTTTGAGAGAGGGAATCCCAGCGAGTGTGTGAGAGAGGGAATCCCAGCGAGTGTTTGAGAGAAGGAATCCCAGCGAGTGTGTTTGAGGGAGGGAATCCCAGCGAGTGTGTGAGAGAGGGAATCCCAGCGAGTGTGTTTGAGAGAGGGAATCCCAGCGAGTGTGTTTGAGAGAGGGAATCCCAGCGAGTGTGTGAGAGAGGGAATCCCCGAGTGTGTTTGAGAGAAGGAATCCCAGAGTGTGTGTGTGTGAGAATCCCAGAGTGTGAGAGAGAGAGGGATCCCAGAGAGTTCCAGAGTGTGTGTGTGAGCGAATCCCAGAGTGTGAGTAGGAATGGGAATCCCAGAGAGTCCCAGACTGTGTGTGTGAGAGGGAATCCCAGAGAGCGTTTGAGTGAGGGAATCCCAGAGTGTGTGCGAGAGAGGGAATCCCAGAGAGTGTGTGTGAGAGTCGGAATCCCAGAGTGTGTGTGAGAGAGGGAATCCCAGAGTATGAATGAGAGGATCCCAAAGCATGCGTGTGAGTTTCCCAGAGTGTGTATGTGAGAGGGAATCCCAGAGAGACCCAGATTGTGTTTGAGAGAATCCCAGCGTGTGTGTGTGAGAGAGGGAATCCCTGAGTGTGTGTGTTAGAGAATCCCAAAGCGTGTGAGAGAGAGGGAATGCCAGAGTGTGTGAGAGAGCAGGTATCCCAGATTGTGTGTGAAAGGGAATCCCAGAGCGTTCCAGAGTGTGTGCGTGAGCGAATCCCAGACTGTGTGTGAGAGTCTGAATCCTAGACTGTGTATGAGAGCGGGAATCACAGCGAATGAATGAGAGAATCCCAAAGCATGCGTGTGAGTTTCCCAGAGTGTGTATGTGAGAGGGAATCCCAGAGAGTCCCCAAGAGTGTGTGCTAGAGGGAATCCAAGAGTGTGTGTGAGAGAGAGAAAATCAGAGAGAGTCCCAGATTGTGTGAGAGAGTGGGAATTCCAGTGTATATGCGAGTTTCCCAGAGTGTGTGTGAGAGAGGGAATCCCTGAGTGTGTGTGTGAGAGAATCCCAAAGTGTGTGAGATAGGGAATCCCATAGTGTGTGAGAGAGACGGAATCCCAAAGTGTGTGTGAGAGAGGGAATCCCAGAGAGTCCCAGAGTGTGTATGAGAGAATCCCAGAGTGTGTGTGACATTTTCCCGAGTGTGCGTGAGAGAGGGAATCCAGAGAGACCTAGATTGTGTTTGAGAGAATCACAGCGTATGAGAGAGAGAGGGAATCCCTGTGTGTGTGTGTGTGTGTGTGTGTGTGTGTGAGAGAGAGAGAGAGAGAGAGAGAGAGAAAAAAAACAGAGTGTGTTTGTGAGAGGGAATCCCAGAGTGTGTGTGAGATTATTCCACAGTTTGTGAGAGAGAGGGAATCCCAGAGAGTCCCAGAGTGTGTGTGAGAGAGGGGGAATCCCAGAGAGTGCCAGAGTGTCAGAGGGAATCCCAGAGTGTGTGTGTGAGAGAGGGAATCCCAGAGTGTGTGTGTGAGAGAGGGAGTCCCAGAGTGTGTGTGTGAGAGAGGGAGTCCCAGAGTGTGTGTGTGAGAGAGGGAATCCCCGAGTGTGTGTGAGAGAGAGGGAATCCCAGAGAGTCCCAGAGTGTGGGTAAGAGTGGAAATCCCACAGTGTTTGAGGGAATTCCCAGAGTGTGTGAGAGAAAACCAGGGTGTTTGGGCGCGGGTCCTAGCATCCCAGATTGTGTAAGGGAATCCCAGAGAGTCCCAGAATGTGAGAGAGGGAATCCCAGAGTGTGTGTGAGAGAGAGGGAATCGCAGAGAGTATGTGAGAGAGGGAATCCCAGAGTGTGTGTGAGAGAGGGAATCCCAGGGTGTGTGGGAGAGTGGGCATCCCAGAGAATCCAGGAGTGTGTTTGTTTGTGAGAGAATCCCAGAGTGTGTGTGTGTGAGAGAGATTCCCAGAGTGCGTGTGTGAGAGGGAATCCCAGAGAGCCCCAGAGTGTGTGTGAGAGAGGGAATCCCAGAGTGTGTGAGAGAGGGATGCCCAGAGGGTTTGTGTCAGAGAGGGAATCCCAGAGTGTGGAAGAGAAAGGGAATCCCAGAGTATGAATGAGAGAATCCCAAAATATGCGTGTGAGTTTCCCAGAGTGTGTATGTGAGAGGGAATCCCAGAGAGTCCCCGAGAGTGTGTGATAGAGGGAATCCAAGGGTGTGTGTGAGCGAGAGAGAATCCGGGAGAGTCCCAGATTGTGTGAGAGAGTGGGAATTCCAGCGTGTGTGCGAGTTTCCCAGAGTGTGTGTGAGAGAGGGAATCCCATAGTGTGTGAGAGAGGCGGAATCCCAGAATGTGTGTGAGAGAGGGAATCCCAGAGGGTCCCAGAGTGTGCGTGTGAGCGAATCCCAGACTGTGTGTGAGAGTCGGAATCCCAGAGTGTGTATGAGAGAGGGAATGCCAGAGTGAGTGTTTGAGAGAGGGGAATCCCAGAGTGTGTGTGAGAGAGGGAATCCCAGAGAGGCCCATTGTGTGTGAGATTATTCCAGAGTGTGGGAGAGAGAGGGAATCCCAGAGAGTCCCAGAGTGTGTGTGAGAGATGGGGAATCCCAGAGTGTGTGAGAGAGAGAGAATCCCAGAGAGTCCCAGTGTGTCAGAGAGGGAATCCCAGAGTGTGTGTGTGATAGTGAATCCCATAGCGTGTGAGAGAGGGCAAATCCCCGAGTGTGTGTGAGAGAGGGAATCCCCGAGGGTCCTAGCGTCCCAGATTGTGTAAGGGAATTCCAGAGAGTCCCAGAATCTTAGAGAGGGAATTCCAGAGTGTGTGAGTGTGAGAGAAAGTTAGAATCCCAGAGTGTGTGTGTGAGTTTCCCAGAGTGTGTTTGAGAGAAGGGATCCCAGAGTGTGTGTGAGCTGAAGGGAATCTCAGAGAGTCCCTGAGTGTGTGTGAGAGTGGGACTCCCAAAGTGTGAGAGAAAGTTAGAATCCCAGAGTGTGTGTGTGTGAGAGAGAATCCCAGAGTGTGTGTGAGAGAGGGAATCCCAGAGTGTGTGTGAGAGAGGGAATCCCAGAGTGTGTGAGAGCGGGAATCCCAGAGTGTGTAAGGGAATCTCAGTGTGTCCCCGAGTGTGTTAGGGATTCCTAGAGTGTGTGAGAGAGTCCCAGAGTGTGAGAGAGAATCGCACAGCATGTAAGGGAATCCCACAGTGAGTAAGAGAGAGTCCCAAAGTAAGTGAGAGAGTCCCAGAAGCCTATGGTGTGTAAGGGAATCCCAAATGTAAGAGATTCCCTGAGTGTGCCAGTGTGTGCGAGAGACTTCCAGTGTGTGTAAGAGAATCACAGTGTCCCAGAGTGTGTCTGTGAGTGTCCCAGACTTTGTGTGAGAGAGTCCCAGAGTGTATGAGAGAGAGAGAGGGTCCCAGAAAGTCCCAGAATGTGTGTGAGAGAGAGAATCCCAGAGTGATGGTGAGAGAGAGTATCCCAGAGTGTGTGTGAGATGGGAGTCCCAGAGGGTGTCTGAGAGAGGGAATACCAGATTGTGCATGAGAGCGGGAATTCCAACGAGTCCCGGTCTGTGAGAGAGGGAATCCCAGAGAGTTCCAGATTGTGTGTGAGAGAATCCCAGCGTGTGTGAGAGAGAGGGAATCCCAGAGAGTCCCAGAGAGTGTGTGTGAGTTAATCCCAGACTCTGTGAGTGTCGGAATCCTAGAGTGTGTATGCGAGTTTCACAGAGCGTTTGTGAGAGAGGGAGTCCCAGGGTGTGTGTGAGTGAGGGAATCCCAGAGCGTGTGTGAGAGAGGGAATCCCAGAGCGTGTGTGAGAGAGGGAATCCCAGAGCGTGTGTGAGAGAGGGAATCCCAGAGCGTGTGAGAGAGAGGGAATCCCAGAGCTTGTGAGAGAGAGGACATCCCAGAGAGTCCCAGAGTGTGTGTGTATGTTTGTATGTGTGTGTGTGAGAGAGAATCCCAGATTGTGTGTGTGTGAGAGGGAATCCCAGAGTGTGTGTGAGGGAATCCCAGAGTGAGTGTTTATGTTTCCCAGGGTGTGTGTGAGAGAGGGAGTCCCAGGGTGTTGTGCGAGAGAGGGAGTCCCAGGGTGTGTGTTAGAGAGGGAGTCCCAGGGTGTGTGTTAGAGAGGGAGTCCCAGGGTGTGTGTTAGAGAGGGAGTCCCAGGGTGTGTGTTAGAGAGGGAGTCCCAGGGTGTGTGTGAGAGAGGGAATCCCAGAGTGCGTGAGAGAGAGGGAATCCCAGAGTGCGTGAGAGAGAGCCAATCCCAGAGTGTGTGTGTGAGAGAGGGCATCCCTGAGAGTCCCAGAGTGTGTGTGAGAGAATCCCAGAGTGTGTTTGAGATAGGGTGTCCCCGAGTGTGAGGGAGAGAAGGAATCCCAGAGTGTCCCAGAGTGTGTGTGTAAGAGAGGGAATCCCCGAGTGTGTGTGTGAGAGAGGGAATCCCCGTGTGTGTGTGTGAGAGAGGGAATCCCCGAGTGTGTGTGTGTGAGAGATTCCCAGAGTGTGTGTGAGAGTGGGAATCCCAGAGAGCCCCAGAGTGTGTGTGAGAGATTCCCAGAGTGTGTTTGGGAGAGAGCCAATGGAAGAGTGAGTGTGAGAGAGGGAATCCCAGAGTGTGCGTGACAGTGGGAATCCCAGAGTGTCCCAGAGTGTGTGAGAGAGGGAATCCCAGAGAGTGTGATAGAGAGGGAATCCCAGAGATTGTGTGAGAGAGGGAATCCCAGAGAGTGTGAGAAAGATGGAATTCCAGAGTGTGTGAGAGAGAGGGAATCCCAGAGAGTCCTTGAGTGCGTGAGAGAGAGCCAATCCCATAGAGTGTGTGAGAGGGGGCATCCCTGAGAGTCCCAGAATGTTTGTGAGAGAATCCCAGAGTGTGTGTGTGTGTTTCCCAGAGTGTGTGTGAGAGATGGAATCCCAGAGTATGTGTGAGAGAGGGAATCCCAGAGTGTGTGTGAGAGGGGGAATCCCAGAGTGTTTGTGAGAGTGGGAATCCCAGTGAGACCCAGAGTGTGTGTGAGAGAGAGAGGGCATCTCAGAGAGTCCGTGCGTGAGTGTGAGAGAATCCCAGAGTGAATGTGTTTGTTTCCCAGAGTGTGTGTGAGAGAGGGAATCCCAGAGAGTCCCAGAGTGTGTGTGAGAGAGGGAATCCTTGAGTGCGTGAGAGAGAGCCAATCCCAGAGTGTGTGTGAGAGAGGGCATCCCATAGTGTGTGATAGAGACGGAATGCCAGAGAGTGTGTGATAGAGAGGGAATGCCAGAGAGTCCCAGAGTGTGTGTGAGAGAGGGAATCCTAGAGTGCGTGAGAGAGTGCCAATCCCAGAGTGTTTTTGAGAGGATCCCAGAGTGTGTGTGTGTGAGTTTCCCAGAGTGTGTGGGAAAGAGGGCATCCCAGAGAATCCAGGAGTGTGTTTGTGCGTGAGAGGGAATCCGAGGGAGTCCGAGATGGTGTGTGAGAGTGGGAATCCCAGAGAGACCAAGAGTGTGTGTGAGAGAATCAAAAAGTGTGTGTGAGAGTCGGAATCCCAGAGTGTGTGTCCGAGTTTCATACAGTGTTTGTGAGAGATGGAGTCCCAGGGTGTGTGTGAGAGAGGGAATGCCAGATTATGTTTGAGACTCGGAATCCCAGAGTAAGAATGAGAGAATCCCAAAGTATGCATGCGAGTTTCCCAGAGTGTGTATGTCAGTGGGAATGCCAGAGTGAGTGTTGAGAGAGGCAATCCCAGATCGTGTGTCAGACTGGGATTCCCAGAGAGTCCCAGAGTGTGAGAGAGGAAATCCCAGAGAGTCCCAGAGTATGTGTGTGAGGGAGAGGGAATCCCAGAGAGTCCCAGATTGTGTCAGAGAGTGGGAATTCCAGTGTGTGTCCGAGTTTCCCAGGAGTGTGTGTGAGAGACGGAATCCCTCAGTGTGTGAGACAAACGGAATCACAGAGTGTGTGTGTGAGGGAATCCCAGAGAGTCCCAGAGTGTATGTGTGAGCGAATCCCAGACTGTGTGTGAGAGTCGGAATCCCAGAGTGTGTATGCGAGAGAGAATCCCAGAGTATGAATGAGAGAATCCAAAGGTGTGTGTGTGAGTTTCCCAGAGCGAGTGTTGAGAGAGGGAATCCCAGAGTGTGTGTGAGAGTGGGAATCCCAGAGTGTCCCAGAGTGTGTGTGAGATTATTCCAGAGTGTGTGAGAGAGAGGGAATCCCAGCAGAGTCCTAGAATGTGTTTGAAAGAGGGAATCCCAGGGTGTGTGTGAGACAATCCCAGAGTGAGTGTGAGAGAGGGGGAATCCCAGAGTGTGTTTGAGAGAGGGTGTCCTCAAGTGTGGGGGAGAGAAGGAATCCCAGAGTGTCCCAGAGTGTGTGTCTGAGAGAATCCCAGAGTATGTGAGAGAGAGGTAATCCCAGAGTGAGTGTGAGAATGGGGGAATCCCAGAGTGTGTGAGTGAGGGCAATTCCCAGAGTGTGTGAGAGAGAGAGAATCCCAGAGAGTCCCACAATTTGTGTGAGATAGAGGGAATCCCAGAGTGTGTGTGCCAGTTTCCCAGAGTGTTTGTGAGAGAGGGAATCCCCGAGTGTGTTTGAGAGAGGGAATCCCAGAGAGTCCCCGTGTGCGTGAGAGAGAGGGAATCCCAGAGTGAGGGTAAGAGTGGAAGTCCCAGAGTGTTTCAGGGAATTCCCAGAGTGTGTAAGAGAAACCCAGAGTGTTTGTGAGAGAGAGAATCCCAGAGTGTGTGTGAGAGTGGGAATCCCAAACTGTGAGAGAAAGTTAGAATCCCAGAGTGTGTGTGTGAGTTTCCAAGTGTGTTTGTGAGAGAGAGAATCTGAGATTGTGTGTGAGAGAGGGAATCCCAGAGTGTGTAAGGAAATCCCAGTGTGTCCCCGAGTGTGTTAGGGATTCCAAGAGTGTGTGAGAGAATCACAGAGAGTCCCAGAGTGTGAGAGAGAATCCCAGAGCGTGTAAGGGAATCCCACACTGAGTAAGAGAGAGTCCCAAAGTAAGTGAGAGAGTCCCAGAAGCCTATGGTGTGTAAGGGAATCCCAAATGTAAGAGAGATTCCCTGAGTGTGCCAGAGTGTGCGAGAGAATTCCAGTGTGTGTAAGAGAATCACAGTGTCCCAGAGTGTGTGTGAGAGAGTCCCAGACTGTGTGTGAGGGAGAGAATCTCAGAGTGATGATGAGAGAGAGAGAATCCCAGAGTGATGGTGAGAGACAGTATCCCAGAGTGTTTGTGAGAGTGGGAATCCCAGAGGGTGTCTGAGAGAGGGAATCCCAGATTGTGGGTGGGAGAGGGAATTCCAGCGAGTCCCTGTGTGTAAGAGAGTGAATCCAGAATGTGTGAGAGAGGGAATTCCAGAGAGTTCCAGGTTTGTGTGTGAGAGAATCCCAGAGTGTGTGTGAGAGAGAGGGAATCCCAGAGAGTCCCAGAGTGTGTGTGTGAGCGAATCGCAGACTCTGTGAGTGTCGGAATCCCAGAGTGTGTATGCGAGTTTCACAGAGCGTTTATGAGAGAGGGAGTCCCAGGGTGATTGTGAGAGAGGGAATCCAAGAGAGTGTGTGAGAGAGGGAATACCAGAGTGTGTGTGAGAGAGCGCATCCCAGTGAGACCCAGAGTGTGTGTCTGTGAGAGACGGCATCCCCGAGAGTCCTTGCGTGTGTGAGAGAGAATCCCAGAGTGAGTGTGTGTGTTTCCCAGAGTGTGTGTGTGTGTCGGAATCCCAGAGTGTGTGCGCGAGTTTCACAGAGCGTTTGTGAGACAGGGAATCCCAGAGAGTCCCAGGGTGTGTGTGAGAGAGGGAATCCTAGAGTGCGTGAGAGAGAGCCAATCCCAGAGTGTGTGTGAGAGAGGGCATCCATAGTGTGTGGTAGAGAGGGAATGCCAGAGAGTGTGTGATAGAGAGGGAATGCCAGAGAGTGTGTGAGAGAGGGAATCCTAGAGTGCGTGAGAGAGTGCCAATCCCAGAGGGTTTCTGAGAGGATCCCAGAGTGTGTGTGTGTGTGTGTGTGAGTTTCCAAGAGTGTGTCGGGAAGAGGGCATCCCAGAGAATCCAGTGTTTGTTTGTGTGTGAGAGGGAATCCGAGGCAGTCCCAGATTGTGTGTGAGAGAGGGAATCCCAGAGTGTGAGTGAGAGTGGGAATCCCAGAGAGTCCAAGAGTGTGTGTGAGAGATTCCCACAGTGTGTGAGAGAGGGAATCCTACAGTGCGTGAGAGAGGGAATCCTAGAGTGCGTGAGAGAGTGCCAATCCCAGTGTTTGTGAGAGGATCCCAGTGTGTGTGTTTGTGAGTTTCCCAGAGTGTGTGGGAAAGAGGGCATCCCAGAGAATCCAGGAGTGTGTTTATGTGTGAGAGGGAATCTGAGGGAGTCCCAGATTGTGTGTGAGAGAGGGAGTCCCAGCGTGTGAGTGAGAGTGGGAATCCCAGAGAGACCAAGAATGCGTGTGAGACAATCCCACAGTGTGTGTGAGAGAGGCAATCCCAGAGTGTGCGTGAGGGAATCTCAGATTGTGTGTGTGTGAGAGGGAATCTCAGATTGTGTGTGAGAGAGCGGGCATCACAGTGAGTCCGTGCATGAGTGTGAGAGAATCCCAGAGTGAATGTGTTTGTTTCCCAGAGTGTGTGTGAGAGAGGGAATCCCAGAGAGTCCCAGAGTGTGTGTGAGAGAGGGAATCCTAGAGTGCGTGAGAGAGAGCCAATCCCAGAGTGTGTGCGAGAGAGGGCATCCCAGCGTGTGAGTGAGAGTGGGAATCCCAGAGAGTGTATGAGAGAATCCCAAAGTGTGTGGGTGAGTTTCCCAGAGTGTGTGTGAGAGAGGGAATCCCAGAGAGTCCCAGAGTGGGTATCGCAGAGTGTGTGTCTTTGTGAGAATCCCAGACTGTGTTTGATAGTGAATCCCAGAGAGTGTGTGTGAGAGAGGGAATCCCAGAGTGTGCGTGAGAGTGGGATTCCCAGAGTGTGTGTGAGAGAATCCCATAGTATGTGATAGAGAGGGAATCCCAGAGAGTGTGTGAGAGAGGGAATCCCAGAGTGCATGAGAGAGAGCCAATCCCAGAGTGTCTGTGAGAGAGGGCATCCCGGAGAGTACCATAGTGTGTGTGAAAGAATCCCAGAGTGTGTGTGTGTGTGTGTGTGTGTGTTTCCCAGAGTTTGTGAGAGAGAGGGAATCCCAGAGTGTGTTTGAGAGAGGGTGTCCCCGAGTGTGGGGGAGAGAAGGAATCCCCGTGTGTCAAAGAGTGTGTGTGAGAGAGGGAATCCCTGAGAGTGTGTGAGAGAGGGAATCCCAGAGTGTGTTTGAGAGAGGGTGTCCCCGAGTGTGGGGGAGAGAAGGAATCCCAGTGTGTCCCAGAGTGTGTGTGAGAGAGGGAATCACTGAGAGTGTGTGAGAGAGGGAATCCCAGTGAGTGTGTGTGAGAGAGGGAATACTAGAGTGCGTGAGAGAGAGCCAATCACAGAGTGTGTGTGTGAGAGGGTATCCCTGAGAGTCCCAGAAAGTTTGTGAGAGAATCGCAGAGTGTGTGTGAGAGATGGAATCCCAGAGTGTGTGTGAGAGATGGAATCCCAGAGAGTCCCAGATTGTGTGTGAGAGTGTGTGAGAGAGGAGGAATCCCAGAGTGTGTGTGAGGGAGGGAATCGCAGAGTGAGAGTGAGAGTGAGAGATGGAATCCCAGAGTGTGTTTGCGAGTTTCCCAGAGTCTTTGTGAGAGAGGGAATCCCAGAGAGTCCCAGAGTGTGTGTGAGAGAGGGAATCCTAGAGTGCGTGAGAGAGAGCCATCCCAGAGAGTGTGTGAGAGAGGGCATCCCATAGTGTGTGATAGAAAGGGATTGCCAGAGAGTGTGTGAGAGAGAGGGATTGCCAGAGAGTGTGTGAGAGAGAGGGAATGCCAGAGAGTGTGTGAGAGAGAGGGAATGCCAGAGAGTGTGTGAGAGAGAGGGAATGCCAGAGAGTGTGTGAGAGAGAGCCGATCCAAGAGTGTGTGTGTGTGAGTTTCCCAGGGTGTGTGGGAAAGTGGGCATCCTAGAGAATCCAGGAGTGTGTTTGTGTGTGAGAGAGAGAATCCCAGAGTGTGTGGGATAGAGGGAATCCCAGAGAGTCCCAGAGTGGGAATCGCAGAGTGTGTGTTTGTGAGGGAATCCCAGACTGTGTTTGATAGTGTATCCCGGAGAGTGTATGAGAGAGGGAATCCCAGAGTGCGTGAGAGAGGGAATCCCAGAGTGTGCGTGAGAGTGGGATTCCCAGAGTGTGTGTGAGAGAATCCCAGAGTGTGTAAGAGAGGGAATCCCACAGTATGTGATAGAGAGGGAATCCCAGAGAGTGCGTGAGAGAGAGCCAATCCCAGAGTGTCTGTGAGAGAGGGCATCCCTGAGAGTACCATAGTGTGTGCGAGAGAATCCCAGAGTGTGTGTGTGTGTTTCCCAGAGTTTGTGAGAGAGAGGGAAACCCAGAGTGTGTTTGAGAGAGGGTGTGCCCGAGTGTGGGGGAGAGAAGGAATCCCAGAGTGTCCCAGTGAGTGTGTGTCTGAGAGAATGCCAGAGAGTGTTTGAGAGAGGGAATCCCAGAGAGTATGTTGGAGAGGGAATTCCAGAGTGTGTGTGAGAGTGGGAATCCCAGAGAGTCCCAGAGTGTGTGTGAGAGATTCCCAGAGTGTATGTGAGAGAGGGAGTCCTAGTGTGAGTGTGAGAGATGGGAATCCCAGAGTGTGCGTGAGAGAGGGCATCCTTGAGAGTCCAAGAGTGCGTGTGAGAGAATCCCAGTGTGTGTGTGTGTGTGTTTCCCAGAGTGTGTGAGAGAGGGAATCCCAGACTGTGTTTGAGATAGGGTGTCCCCGAGTGTGGGGGAGAGAAGGATTCCGAGAGTGTATGTCTGAGAGAATCCCAGAGAGAGTGCGAGAGAGGGAATCCCAGAGCGTGTAAGGGAATCCCACAGTGAGTAAGAGAGAGTCCCAAAGTAAGTGAGAGAGTCCCAGAAGCCTATGGTGTGAAAGGGAATCCCAAATGTAAGAGAGATTCCCTGAGTGTGCCAGAGTGTGCGAGAGAATTCCGGTGTGTGTAAGAGATTCACAGTGTCCCAGAGTGTGTCTGTGAGTGTCCCAGACTGTGCGTGAGAGAGTCCCAGAGTGTGAGAGAGAGAGGGGATCCCAGAGAGTCCAAGAATGTGTGTGAGAGAGAGAAAATCCCAGAGTGATGGTGAGAGAGAGTATCCCAGAGTGTGTGTGAGAGTGGGAATCCCAGAGGGTGTCTGATTGAGGGAATCCCAGATTGTGCATGAGAGAGGGAATTCCAGCGAGTCCCTGCGTGTGAGAGAGGGAATCCCAGAGTGTGTGTGAGAGAGGGAATCCCAGAGAGTCCCAGAGTGTGTGAGAGATAATTCCAGAGTGTGAGAGAGAGAGGGAATCCCAGAGAGTCCCAGAGTGTGTGTGTGAGCGAATCCCAGACTCTGTGAGTGTCGGAATCCCAGAATGTGTATGCGAGTTTCACAGAGCGTTTGTGAGAGAGGGAGTCCCAGAGTGTGTATGTGAGAGGGGATGCCAGAGTGTGTCTGTGAGAGGGCATCCCAGAGAATCCAGGAGTGTGTTTGTGTGTGAGTGTATCCCAGACTGTGTGTGCGCGAGTTTCACAGAGCGTTTATGAGAGATGGAATCTCAGAGAGTCCCAGGGTGTGGGTGAGAGAGGGAATCCCAGGGTGTGTGTGAGAGAGGGAATCCCAGGGTGTGTGTGAGAGAGGGAATCCCAGGGTGTGTGTGAGAGAGGGAATCCCAGGGTGTGTGTGAGAGAGGGAATCCCAGGGTGTGTGTGAGAGAGGGAATCCCAGATTGTGTGTGTGAGAGAGGGTATCTCACTGAGTCCCAGAGTGTGTGAGAGAATCCCAGAGTGTGTGTGAGAGAGGGACTTCCAGAATGTGTTTGAGAGTGGGAATCCCAGTGAGACCCAGAGTGTGTGTGTGAGAGAGAGAGGTCATCCCAGAGAGTCCGTGCGTGAGTGTGAGAGAATCCCAGAGTGAATGTGTTTGTTTCCCAGAGTGCATGAGAGATAGCCAATCCCAGAGTGTGTGTGAGAGAGGGCATCCCATAGTGTGTGATAGAGACGGAATGCCAGAGAGTGTGTGATAGAGAGGGAATGCCCGTGAGTGTGTGATAGAGAGGGAATGTCAGAGAGTGTGTGAGAGAGGGAATCCTAGAGTGCGTGAGAGGGTGCCAATCCCTGACTATTTGTGTGAGGATCCCAGTGTGTGTGTGTGTGAGTTTTCCAGAGTGTGTGGGAAAGAGGGCATCCCAGAGAATCCAGGAGTGTGTTTGTGTGTGAGAGGGAATCCGAGGGAGTCCCAGATGGTGTGTGAGAGAGGGAATCCCAGAGTGTGAGTAAGAGTGGGAATCCCAGAGAGTGTGTGAGAGAATCCCAAAGTGTGTGTGTGAGTTTCCCAAAGTACGTGTGAGAGAGGGAATCCCAGAGTATGAATTAGAGAATCCCAATGTTTGCGTGCGAGTTTCCCAGAGTGTGTATGTGAGAGGGGATGCCAGAGTGAGTGTGAGAGTGGGAATCCCAGAGTGTGTATGCGAGTTTCACTGAGTGTTTGTGAGAGAGGGAGTGCCAGGGTGTGTCTGTGAGAGGGCATCCCAGAGAATCCCAGAGTGTGTGTGTGTGTATGTGTGTGTGTGAGAGAGAATCCAAGAGTGTGTGTGTGAGAGGGAATCCCAGAGTATCCCAGAGTGTGGGGGATAGAGGGAATCCCAGAGTGTATGTGAGAGAGGCAATCCCAGTGAGTGTGTGAGAGAGGGAATCCCAGTGAGTGTGTGAGAGAGGGAATCCCAGAGTGTGTGTGTGAGAGGGAATCCCATATCGTCCCAGAGTGTGTGTGTGTGTGTGTGTGTGTGTGTGTGTGTGTGTGTGTGTGTGTGTGTGTGTGTGTGTGTGAGAGGGAATCCTAGAGTGCGTGAGAGAGAGACAATCCCAGAGTGTGTGTGTGAGAGGGCATCCCTGAGAGTCCCAGAATGTTTGTGAGAGAATCCCAGAGTGTTTGTGAGAGATGGAATCCCAGAGTGTGTGTGAGAGATGGAATCCCAGAGTGTGTGTGAGAGATGGAATCCCGGAGTGTGTGTGAGAGATGGAATCCCAGAGTGTGTTTGCGAGTTTCCCAGAGTATTTGTGAGAGAGGGAATCCTAGAGTGCGTGAGAGAGAGGCAATCCCACAGTGTGTGGGAGAGAGGACCACCCTGAGAGTCGCCGAGTGTTTGTGAGAGAAACCCAGAGTGTGTGTCTGAGACAATCCCAAAGTGTGTGAGAGAGGGAATCCCAGTGAGTGTGTGAGAGAGGGAATCCCAGAGTGTGTGTGTGAGAGGGAATCCCATATCGTCCCAGAGTGTGTGTGTGTGTGTGTGTGTGTGTGTGTGTGTGTGTGTGTGTGTGTGAGAGGGAATCCTAGAGTGCGTGAGAGAGAGACAATCCCAGAGTGTGTGTGTGAGAGGGCATCCCTGAGAGTCCCAGAATGTTTGTGAGAGAATCCCAGAGTGTTTGCGAGAGATGGAATCCCAGAGTGTTTGTGAGACATGGAATCCCAGAGTGTTTGTGAGAGATGGAATCCCAGAGTGTGTATGAGAGATGGAATCCCAGAGTGTGTTTGCGAGTTTCCCAGAGTCTTTGTGAGAGAGGGAATCCTAGAGTGCGTGAGAGAGAGGCAATCCCACAGTGTGTGGGAGAGAGGACCTCCCTGAGAGTCCCCGAGTGTTTGTGAGAGAAACCCAGAGTGTGTGTCTGAGACAATCCCAAAGTGTGTGAGAGAGGGAATCCCAGAGTGTGCGAGTGAGAGGGAATCCCAGAGAGTGTGTGAGAGAGCCAATCCCAGAGAGTGTGTGAGAGAGGGAATGCCAGAGTGTGTGAGAGAGATGGAATTCCAGAGTGTGTGAGAGAGAGCCCATCCCAGGGTGTGTGTGAGAGAGGGAATCCCAGAGTGAGTGTGAGAGAGGGAATCCCAGAGTGTGCGTGAGAGAGGGCATCCGTGAGAGTCTCAGAGTGTGTGTGAGAGAGGAAATCCCCGAGTGTTTGTGAGAGAAACCCAGAGTGTGTGTCTGAGACAATCCCAAAGTGTGTGAGAGAGGGAATCCCAGAGTGTACGAGTGAGAGGGAATCCCAGAGAGTGTGTGAGAGAGCCAATCCCAGAGAGTGTGTGAGAGAGATGGAATTCCAGAGTGTGTGAGAGAGAGCCCATCCCAGGGTGTGTGTGAGAGAGGGAATCCCAGAGTGAGTGTGAGAGAGGGAATCCCAGAGTGTGCGTGAGAGAGGGCATCCGTGAGAGTCTCAGAGTGTGTGTGAAAGAATTCCAGAGTGTGTGTGTGTGTGTTTCCCAGAGTGTGTGAGAGAGAGAATCCCAGAGTGTGTTTGAGAGAGGGTGTCCCTGAGTGTGGGGGAGAGAAGGAATCCCAGAGTGTCCCCGAGTCTGAGAGAATCCCAGTGAGTGTGTGAGAGAGGGAATCCCAGTGAGTGTGTGAGAGACGGAATCCCAGTGAGTGTGTGAGAGAAGGAATCCCAGATAGTCCCAGAGTGTGTGTGAGAGAGGGAATCGCAGTGAGTGTGTTTGAGAGAGCCAATCCCAGAGTGTGTGTGTGAGAGGGCATCCCTGAGAGTCCCAGAGTGTGTGAGAGAGATGGAATCCCAGAGTGTGTGTGAGAGATGGAATCCCAGACTGTGTGTGAGAGATGGAATCCCAGACTGTGTGTGAGAGATGGAATCGCAGAGCGTGTAAGAGAGATAGGGAATCCCAGAGTGAGAGTGAGAGATGGAATCCCAGAGTGTGTTTGCGAGTTTCCCAGAGTCTTTGTGAGACAGGGAATCCCAGAGAGTGTGTGAGAGAGGGAATCCTAGAGTATGTGTGAGAGAGGTCATCCCTGAGAGTCCCAGAGTGTTTCTGAGAGAAACCCAGAGTGTGTGAGAGAGGGACTCCCAGAGGGTGCGAATGAGAGGGAATCCCAGAGTGTGAGAGAGAGGGAATCCCAGAGTGTGTGTGAGAGATGGAATCCCAGAGTGTGTGAGAGAAAAGGAATCCCAGATATTCCCAGAGTGTGTGTGTGAGAGAATCCCAGACTCTGTGTGAGAGTCGGAATCCCAGAGTGTGTGTGCGAGTTTCACAGAGTGTTAGTGAGAGATGGAGTCCCAGGGTGTGTGTGAGAGACGGAATCCCAGAGTGTGTGTAAGAGAGGGAATGCCAGATTATGTTTGAGAGTCGGAATCCCAGAGTATGAAGGAGAGAATACCAATGCATGCATGCGAGTTTCCCAGAGTGTGTATGTCAGTGGGAATGCCAGAGTGAGTGTTGAGAGAGGCAATCCCAGAGCGTGTGTCAGACTGGGAATCCCAGAGTGTGTGAGAGAGAATCACAGAGTATGGGTGTGAGAGAGAGAGAATCCCAGTGTGTGTGTGTGTGTGTGTGTGTGTGAATCCCAGAGTGTGTGTGTGTGAGAGAGAGAATCCAAGAGAGTCCCAGATTGTGTGAGAGAGTGGGAATTCCAGTGTGTGTGCGAGTTTTCCAGTGTGTGTGCGAGTTTCCCAGGAGTGTGTGTGAGAGAGGGAATCCCTCAGTGTGTGAGAGAGACAGAATCCCAGAGTATGAATGAGCGAATCCCAAGGTGTGTGTGCGAGTTTCCCAGAGTGAGTGTTGAGAGAGGGAATCCCAGAGAGTGTGTGAGAGAGGGAATCCCAGAAAGTCCCAGAGTGTGTGAGAGATAATTCCAGAGTGTGTGAGAGAGAGGGAATCCCAGAGATTCCCAGAGTGTGTGTGTGAGCGAATCCCAGACTCTGTGAGTGTCGGAATCCCAGAGTGTGTGCGCGAGTTTCACAGAGCGTTTATGAGAGAGGGAATCCCAGCGAGTCCCAGGGTGTGTGTGAGAGATGGAGCCCCAGGGTGTGTGTGAGAGAGGGAATCCCAGGGTGTGTGTGTGAGAGGGAAACCCAGGGTGTGTGTGAGAGAGGGCATCCCAGAGAATCCAGGAGTGTGTGTGTGTGAGCGAATCCCAGACTGTGTGTGAGTGTCGGAATCCCTGAGTGTGTGTGCAAGTTTCACAGAGCGTTTATTAGAGATGGAGTCCCAGGGTGTGTGTGAGAGATGGAGTCCCAGGGTGTGTGTGAGAGAGGGAGTCCCAGGGTGTGTGTGAGAGAGGGAGTCCCAGGGTGTGTGTGAGAGAGGGAGTCCCAGGGTGTGTGTGAGAGAGGGAGTCCCAGGGTGTGTGTGAGAGAGGGAGTCCCAGGGTGTGTGTGAGAGAGGGAGTCCCAGGTTGTGTGTGAGAGAGGGAGTCCCAGGGTGTGTGTGAGAGAGGGAGTCCCAGGGTGTGTGTGAGAGAGGGAATCCCATAGTGTGTGATAGAGAGGGAATCCCATAGTGTGTGATAGAGAGGGAATCCCATAGTGTGTGATAGAGAGGGAATGCCAGAGAGTGCGTGAGAGAGTGCCAATCCCAGAATGTTTGCGAGAGGATCCCAGAGTGTGTGTGCGTGAGTTTCCCAGACTGTGTGGGAAAGAGGGCATCCCAGAGAATCCAGGAGTGTGTTTGTGTGTGAGAGGGAATCCGAGTGAGTCCCAGATTGTGTGTGAGAGAGGGAATCCCAGAGAGTGTGTGAGAGAATCCCAAAGTGTGTGAGTGAGTTTCTCAGAGTGTGTGTGAGAGAGGGAATCGCAGAGTGCGTTTGATTGTGGGAATCACCGAGTATGTGGGAGAGAATGAATCCCAGAGTGTGTGTGTGAGAGAGGGAATCCCAGAGTGTGTGTGAGAGAGGGAATCCCAGAGTGTGTGTGTGAGAGTCGGAATCCCAGAGTGTGTGTGAGAGAGGGAATCCCAGAGTATGAATGAGAGAATCCCAAAGTTTGCGTGCGAGTTTCCCAGAGTGTGTATGTGAGAGAGGGTGCCAGAGTGAGTGTTGAAAGAGGGAATCCCAGAGTGTGTGTGTGAGAGAGGGAATTCCAGAGTGATTGTGTGAGAAAGGGAATTCCAGAGTGTGTGTGTGAGAGAGGGAATCCCAGAGTGTGTGAGTGAGAGAGCGAATCCCAGCGTGTGTGTGAGAGAGGGAATCCCAGAGAGTCCCAGAGTGTGCGTGTGAGAGGGAATCCTAGAGTGCGTGAGAGAGAGCCAATCCCAGAGTATGTGAGAGAGAGGGAATCCCAGAGAGTCCCCGAGTGTGTGTGAGGGATGGAATCCCAGAGTATGTGTGAGAGAGGGAATCACTGAGTATCTGAGAGAGATGGAATCTCAGAGAGTCCCTGAGTGTGTGTGAGAGAGGGAATCCCAGTGTGTGTGTGAGAGAGAGGGCATCCCAGAGAGTCCCAGAGTGTGTGTGAGAGAGGGAATCCCAGAGTGTGTGTGAGAGGGGGAATCCCAGAGTGTTTGATGGAATTCCCAGAGTGTGTGAGAGAAACCCAGGGTGTGTGGGCGAGGGTCCTAGTGTCCCAGATTATGTAAGGGAATCCCAGCAAGTCCTTGAGAGTATGACTGAATCCCTGAGTGTGTTAGGGATTCCTAGAGTGTGTAAGAGAATCCCAGAGAGTCCCAGCGTGTGTAACGGTATCCCACAGTGAGTAAGAGAGAGTCCAGAGTGAGTAAGAGAGTCCAAGAACCCCATGGTGTGTAAGGGAATCCCTGAATATAAGAGAGATCCCTGAGTGTTCCAGAGTGTGCGAGAGAATCCTAGTGAGTGTAACAGAATCAGTGTGCCAGAGTTTGTGGGAGAGGGTCCCAGAGTGAGTGGGAGTGGGTCCCAATGTCCCAGGTTGTGTGAGGGAGTCCCAGGTTGTGTGAGGGAGTCCCAGAGTGTGTGTAAGGGAATCACAGAGTGTGTGGGCGAGGGCCCTAGCATCCCAGATTGTGTAAGGGAATCCCAGAGAGTCCCAGAATGTGAGAGAGGGAATCCCAGAGTGTGTGTGAGAGAGGGAATCCCAGTGTGTGTGTGTGAGAGAGAGGGAATCCCAGAGTGTGTGTGTGTGTGTGTGTGAGAGAGAGAGAGGGAATCCCAGAGTGTGTGTGTGTGAGAGAGGGAATCCCAGAGTGTGTGTGTGTGAGAGAGGGAATCCCAGTGTGTGTGTGTGTGAGAGAGGGAATCCCAGAGTGTGTGTGAGAGAGGTCATCCCAGAGTGTGTGTGAGAGAGGTCATCCCAGTGTGTGTGTGAGAGAATCCCAGAGTGTGTGTGAGAGAGGGAATCCCAGAGTGTGTAAGGGAATCCCAGTGTGTCCCCGAGTGTGTTAGTGAATCCTAGAGTGTGTGAGAGACTCCCAGAGTGTGAGAGAATATCCCAGAGCATGTAAGGGAATCCCACAGTGAGTAAGAGAGAGTCCCAAAGTAAGTGAGAGAGTCCCAGAAGCCCATGGTGTGTAAGGGAATCCCAAATGTAAGAGAGATTCCCTGAGTGTGCCAGAGTGTGCGAGAGAATTCCAGTGTGTGTAAGAGAATCACAGTGTCCCAGAGTGTGTCTGTGAGTGTCCCAGACTGTGTGTTAGAGAGCCCCAGAGTGTGAGAGAGAGGGGATCCCAGAGAGTCCAAGAATGTGTGTGAGAGAGAGAATCCCAGAGTGATGGTGAGAGACTGTATCCCAGAGTGTGTGTGAGAGAGGGAATCCCAGACAGTCCCAGTGTGTGTGTGTGAGAATCCCAGAGTATGTGTGAGAAAGGGAATCCCAGAATGTGTTTGATAGAGAGGGAATCCCAGAGTGTGTGTGAGAGAGGGAATCCTAGCATGTGTGTGAGAGAGGGAATCCCAGAGAGTCCCAGAGT